>NW_013669111.1:81169-89221 GCF_000517525.1 Limulus polyphemus
TAGAACAAGGTTACATTTGAAGAAGTCTGGTACGAAGTTGTTGAAACGAGTGTATAAGCCAGTAAAAGATTTAGAACAAGGTTACATTTGAAGAAGTCTGGTACGAAGTTGTTGAAACGAGTGTATAAGCCAGTAAAAGATTTAGAACAAGGTTACATTTGAAGGAGTGAAGGAGTCTGGAACGAAGTTGTTGAAACGAGTGTATAAGCCAGTAAAAGATTTAGAACAAGGTTACGTTTGAAGAAGTCTGATACGAAGTTGTTGAAACGAGTGTATAAGCCAGTAAAAGATTTAGAACAAGGTTACGTTTGAAGGAGTCTGGTACAAAGTTGTTGAAACGAGTGTATAAGCCAGTAAAAGATTTAGAACAAGGTTACATTTGAAGGAGTCTGGTATGAAGTTGTTGAAACAAGTGTATAAGCCAGTAAAAGATTTAGAACAAGGTTACATTTGAAGGAGTGAAGGAGTCTGGTACGAAGTTGTTGAAACGAGTGTATAAGCCAGTAAAAGATTTAGAACAAGGTTACCTTTGAAGGAGTCTGGTACGAAGTTGTTGAAACGATTTTACTGGCTTATACACTCGTTTCAACAACTTCGTACCAGACTCCTTCAAACGTAACCTTGTTCTAAATCTTTTACTGGCTTATACACTGTGTTCTTACGGTAAATAGATGTAGCAAAGAGATTGTATATTTTGTTTAGTTGAATGTCTAAAAAAAAACTATGTTATTGTTTTCTTGGCAAACACTGGTACACTGGGTGGTTCATCTGTAATGAATTTATATTTCAATCAAATATTGATGCTGGAGGTATCTAGAAAAAAATACATCAAATAAAACAATGTTTTGACACTGTTAACATCCCACGTTAACAGTGTTGAAATGTTGTTTTATTTCATATTTTTTCTCTCCAATTTTAGCTGTTTTCAAAATTTTTTAAATATACGTTTCAACCAACTTCCTTCTCTTGAGTAACACTAATATTATTCCATAGGAGAAGTTACAACAATATTAACAAATAATCTGATCTGTCACCATAGAAACAGAAATGCTGTATGTACTGATTTTATTTTCGTTAAGATTTAAGACAAGGGGTGACAATAAAAAAATCCATTCATTTTTTATTGTAAATTCTTGTTTTCTTTTGCATTTTCTTCGATTCTTAGTTTGAGAAACTGAGAGCAAGCAAGTTGTTGTGAAACAAATGTAATACACTTAATTAATACAGCTTTTGTTAAGCACAATGTTACACAATGGGCTACCTGTTTCCTGCCCAACGTGGGTACCAAAACTGGACTTGGTTAGGTTAGGTTAGTCTAGTCATACACTGCTAAATTAGGGACGGCTAGCGCAAATAGCCCTTATGTAGCTTTGCACAAAATTCAAAACAAACAAGAGAAAAAAGACAAGGACTAAATTTCGTGTTATTTCCAATCCAATCAGTAATTCCAAGTTTGCAAGCCATGGAAAACAGGTAAAGTAAATTCCACGTTTTTCAAAGCTAACCATGCTCTTATTGAAAGAGTTAAGTTATAAGTTATCACTGTGATTTGTAACAGCTTTCTTAGATGTTGGTTAGATAATGAATGGTAAAAAAGTACTGGGACAAAACTAATAACGTGATCAATTTGTAGGTCACAAAAAAAAAGGATGAAATATGGATAATGCTTTGAAACTGTGTGAAGATAAAAAAAAAAAGTCGGTTCATCCAGGTCATCCACAAAATATTCAAACCAGATATGAATTAGTAACAAATACAATCTAAATTAAACAGATAATACATGAAGAATCATACAAAGTTTAATTCTATCAATACAACTTCATTCTTTTAGTATTTAAAACAGTTTATACCTTTCCCGAGGCAGAGACTAACACAATGACCTTGTGTAAGCCAAACTTGTCCCTGATTAATTCCGATGTACCACTTTCAAAAGATCCTTTTCCCCCAAGACCCATCAGTGTTCCCAAAAGAAATGTCTGCAGCTGGAGAGCTTGTGTAGTTAAGCGAGTGATTAGGGCAGTAGTTACATCAGCTGTACAAAAATTATATGATGATAAACAGGTTTTGGAAACGTAGGATATTTTTCAAAAAAAAATTCTGCATTCAAACCTGACGTTTTACCACATTTAATACATCTAAAAACTCCCTAGCTTTGTTAATTTAAACAGTTTACCACTTAGATATTACAAGTAAGAACTTCTAAATAGTGTAGGTGTAGCATACTAAATGACTTCTTGCACCAAGCAAAAAATCAACTAGCCACTGACACATGGAATAGATAAGAACAATTTAAAATGTTTTTTTTTTTTTACACATCTTTAGTTTAAAAATAAGAAAGTCTAACTAGTGAATGAGCTAAAAAACATCAGTAGACGAATGTTATTAATCAGTAATTAAATAATTAAACTGTAATCAGTTATTAATTTTTTAAAATTAAACAATTTACATACCATACCTCATATGTAATTGTTCAAAATAATAGAAATAAAATAATTGCCAGAACGATTTATTAATGATTATATATTTCTATATAAAGTATTTACTACCCATTTGCTATGAATACTAACTGAAACCATCAATTAATTAATATAGTAATTAATTAATATAGTACACCTAAAGCACCACAGTATCAGCAGCCTTGTCAAACAGTGTTTCTGGTCATTCAATACTGACCTGTCAAGATCTAAACCTATCACAGTGTCAGCAGCCTTGTCAAATAGGGTTTCTAGTCATTCGATAGGTTTAGATCTTGACAGGTCAGTATTACAGTGTCAGCAGCCTTGTCAAATAGTGTTTCTGGTCATTCAATACTGACCTGTCAAGATCTAAACCTATCACAGTGTCAGCAGCCTTGTCAAATAAGGTTTCTAGTCGTTTAATACTGACACATCAGTTCCCACAACTGTAGGCTAGTAACAACAGTTTCAAATCATAATTTAAATGGTTTCAACTCATCACCAGAAATTCCACAAAGTCAAGTTCTGTGACAGTAAAAGTTCAAAATATTAAAATTCTAATCAATACCACCAGCAAGTTCAAACTCTTGTTCAATTTTTGCATCTGTGTCGGACAACGGCAAGTCCACTATTTCAACGGACAGCACTGATGCTAAAGCTTCTTCTCGACTCCAGAACACCTTCCCTACATAAAACACTTTATAAGTTTCCAGGTAAATTTTTATTAAACAAATTTTTACGTATCAGTACAACTATTATTAAGCACATCCAGGTAGCCATCTCTACGAGAAGCAATTCTTCAACTATGATCCGAGCTGAAAGAAAACACAGTTCAACCTATATATTGAACCTTCGTTACAAATTATAGACAGTCTAGTTTTACATTTTCCTTAAAAAGATAAATGCATAAAGAAATCAAAATATAAACCATTTTCTAATCACCAAATTCAACATCTTAAGATGCAAATAATCTAAGTTCATTGACCTTGACATCCTTCCAAATACTTTCCAAAGTGAAACTTGAAGATGGCAAGAAAACTGGCATTCACGATGTTTTTACATTTTTGTATTTAACTGTAAAATACATCAAGCATGGCACAGCTGTAATAAATTAAGCTACGTTTCACCAAATCAAGTCCACACCATCAGTTAAAAAATGTATTTTTTTACTTTTATAAAAAATTCTGATATTTTGTTTTGTTTCATTTTGGTGACATTAAACTATTATTTTCAGGTTTTTTTTAAGATGGTGAAAAATAAAGCACTTGTTTGAAAGAAGAAAGAAAAAAAAAGTTATTTTAAGCTCCACCTTCTAACGGAGAAGCTATCGTAATCTTTAGATGATGCCAAGAGCTGTTATTATACACACAATAATTTTCTGTTGAAGTACAAAAACTAGTAAGATAAACCGGCATCAAAAAAATTTTAGCAGTTTAACCTAAGTGGTTAAATTATATATACTACAGTACGAGTATCCAGCTTTTATTTTCCATTTTTATTTGTTGATCGACACCAATCCCACATTAACTCCTAAACATCTGTTTATTACCAGAAAATTTAAACAATATCTGTGTTGTTTAAATTAACACATCTAACCTACTGGTCAGTGTGTGTGTGTTTCAGAAGTTATGAGGAAAGTCTTATGTAAGAGTTAACAATAAGATATCTCACACAAAGCAACTCGAGAGCTATCTGCATTAACAATCCCTAATTTTGAAGTGATGGGATTTGATCTTGGGATCCTCAGATGGCGAGTTGAGTGCCCTAACAACCAGGCTATGTCACAGTGATGTAACAACTGCTGAAGGAGGTACACTGTAATGTTACTCGTCTGTGAAAACATTTACATTTTCATGCTAAAAAGCTGTTGGAAAAGTAGTGAAGGTTTTTTATCTTCTGTATATTTAATAAAATAATTTGTGCCACTGTATCTTTTATCACACTTTCACCACAATGCTTAAGCCATATTATTTTTTTCATTTTTTCTAAACTTTTTTGATATAAATGTTTTAAGAAAATCTGCTTGAGACAGATTAAACCCTTTTTCTTATTTATACCACCAGTCCTTCTAATGGAGAACTTTTTGGAAGTAAACTTCGTGAAGAACAACCACAGTATTAGTGGAATACTACTTAAGACCTTAGAAGTATTGCAGATTTTGTCTTATATATTTATACCACCAGTCCTTCTAACGGAGAACTTTTTGGAAGTAAACTTTGTGAAGAACAACCACAGTATTAATGGAATACTACTTAAGACTTTAATAATGAAAACTGTTCTAGTACAGACGTAGAACAATCTTACCATGCTGATGTACGAGGACTAAAGAGTGGTCTTCAAGTGTAAGAAGAAGTTTGTAACTGGGTTCTTTATCCTTTCTCAGGAATGGCAAAACAATCATCTAGAAAACAAGTCACAAGATGAATGGCTATTTCAGCAAGTCAATTAAATGTTTCATATTGATACAATTTTTCTATAAGTTGATCCACCACTATCCTGCAAGGTTCTGATCAAGTTTTCAAACTTAGCTAATTCAATGTAACAAATATTACTTCGTTAAACTAACTTTGAAGAAAGGGAAAAAAAGTTTTAACACGATGCAAAAAAAGATACCCTGTTAAACTAACTTTAGTACTTACAAGCACTCAATATTACGATTCACATTTAAAACACTATGACTCCGAATAAGATTATCATAACTTGTGACAAATAGTGTAATATTACCATCGTGTTTCTATCTTTTTGTACTTTTAACAGAATTACTATGCCCAAGTAGAAGCTGTCAAAATATACAATGATGTTCTGTTCACGGAAAACTTGGAAACTGCTCAGTAAACTAAAGTAAGAAAGTGACTACTTGCTTTCATTTTGACCAATAAAAATCCTTTATCCACAGAGATGTGGCTGTCAAGAATTGTTGAGATGAACTAGTCATTTACAGCTTACAGTAACAACAACAACAACACAACATTGGCTGTCAAGTATTGTCGAGATGAACTAGTCATTTACAACTTACAGTAACAACAACAACATAACATTGACCTGTCAAGTATTGTCGAGATGTACTAGTCATTTACAACTTACAGTAACAACAACAACATTGGCTGTCAAGTATTGTCGAGATGAACTAGTCATTTACAGCTTACAGTAACAACAGCAACACAACATTGGCTGTCAAGTATTGTCGAGATGAACTAGTCATTTACAACTTACAGTAACAACAACAACACAACATTGGCTGTCAAGTATTGTCGAGATGAACTAGTCATTTACAACTTACAGTAACAACAACAACGCAACATTGGCTGTCAAGTTTTGTCAAGATGAACTAGTCATTTACAACTTACAGTACCAACAACAACAACATAACATTGGCTGTCAAGTATTGTCAAGATGAACTAGTCATTTACAACTTACAGCACCAACAACAACACAACATTGGCTGTCAAGTATTGTCGAGATGAACTAGTCATTTACAACTTACAGTACCAACAACAACAACATAACACTGGCTGTCAAGTATTGTTGAGATGAACTAACCATTTACAACTTACAGTAACAACAACAACACAACATTGGCTGTCAAGTATTGTCAAGATGAACTAGTCATCTAACAACTTGTAGCACCAACAACAACACATTTTATGTTGTTTTATGATTTTTATTTGCACATTTTAACTAATGGTTGCTACATTGGAAGATGTGTTTTTCAAAGGTATAACTGTTAAGAAAGAACATTTTGGAGAATAATAATGACAGAAAGCTTCAAGTTAGTAAAGTTATAAAAATAATCAAACATCTCAAGCAGAACATGATGTGGCTTGCACAAGACTGATGTAAAGGATTTTGTTTTTAACTCTAGAAAGCCAGTGTGGGGTAACTAAGGCCTCAAACAAGTTAAGCTTGTACAATAAACTAACCAAGCTGATGTTCTAGGGTAGGGTAACACAGAATTGTTATTTTATTTCCTAAGTAACTGAAATATGAACTAAGTCAAGAATATCAATCACCAGCTCCCACACGAACATCACACGTTTGTAGTGCTGGCGTCAGTAAAATTTGTACACCGCACGTTTGTAGTGCTGCCGACAGTAAAATTTGTACACCGCACGTTTGTAGTGCTTGTGACAGTAAAATTTGTACACTGCACGTTTGTAGCGCTGCCGACAGTAAAATTTGTACGCCGCACCTTTGTAGTGCTGGTGACAGTAAAATTTGTACACTGCCTGTTTGTAGTGCTGGTGACAGTAAAATTTAAATTTAACAAAAATCAGTACCAAGTAGTTAACATTACAAATCTCTGGGTATGAGGCTTCCCTCCCATCCCTTCCTAACCTTTTAAAGTATTTACCTGCTTGTAAAACACCAAAGGTAACAAATATATTTACACTGGTAAGTGGAACTTGATTGGATTAGCTAATATTCCTATCATGTTGCCGACTCACCTTTTTGACGCTACCACGATGAGATGGAACATTTAACGTTCCCTCCAGCTCCTGCTGTTCTGTCCAAGAACTGGAATCTAAACAAAGCACTTTGTAATTCTATAAAGAAAACAAAAAAATTATAAACACTAACAATTTTTTCATCACGTCATACATTTCATGAACATAAACACATGACCTTATTTCCAAATCAGAACTACATTAAATCCGTTTATCCATATTTGTCAAACTAACCAGTATTTCTGCCAAACTGACCTTTATATTTGTCAAAATAACCAGTTTTTCTATTAGACTGAAAAGTTTATTTGTCAAACTAACTAGTATTTCTGCCAAAGTGTCCAGTACTTCTGTCAAACTAACCAGTCAAATTGACCAGTATATTTGTCAAACTGACTAGTATTTCTGTTAGACTGACCAATATATTTGTCAAACTGACTAGTATTTCTATTAAGCTGACCTACCCATAGCCGTCCGTGTTCCTAAAGGTTCAGGTTAGAGTAAACTGAGAACCGCTTTTCAGTATCACTTTTACCATAGAATCGTGTTGTGGATGGTAATTAATTAATTCCTCCAAGCAGAAAATGATAACACAATAAAGAAAGTGGAAAAAAAAATCCATAAAACTTTTCAGGAATAGTAAACAAGTATGTATGATAAATGGATCTATAAAAACCTTCATGTATGAAACTTTGAATGTTGGTGAAAAACTTCAAACTGACTTCCCATGTTACAGGTTGTACGCAAAACGCACAAGTGTTTACCTGCCCAAAAATGTTCAAGTTTACAGTGCAAATGTATGGATAATTGTTTTTTTTGCATTGAAAGTTTGAATGGATTAATTTTCATACATTTTGTTTAAAGTTTAAGAGTTAAGCCTAGCTTGGCTATTTCAAATTTCTTAATTATTTTCAACTTTACATTTTGGGAAATAGAAAAATCTTACTGCTGACCTAATTCATCAAACGCTAACAAAGTAGATTACTTCAAATACCACTATTGCCCTAAATCTTACTGCTGACCTAATTCATCAAACACTAACAAATAGATTACTTCAAATACACTATTGTCCTAAACTCTTACTGCTGACCTAATTACTATCAAACGACTAACAAAGTAGATTACTTCAAATACACTACTTGTCCTAATACTTA
>NW_013669111.1:89303-94957 GCF_000517525.1 Limulus polyphemus
CCTAATTCATCAAACGACTAACAAAGTAGATTACTTCAAATACCACTATTGCCCTAAATCTTACTGCTGACCTAATTCAATCAAACACTAACAAAATAGATTACTTCAAATACCACTATTGCCCTAAATCTTACTGCTGACCTAATTCATCAAACACTAACAAAGTAGATTACTTCAAATACCACTATTGCCCTAAATCTTACTGCTGACCTAATTCATCAAACGCTAACAAAGTAGATTATTTCAAATATCACTATTGCCCTAAATCTTACTGCTGACTTAATTCATCAAACGTTAACAAAGTAGATTACTTCAAATATCACCATTGCTCTAAATATTACTGCTGACCTAATTCATCAAACACTAACAAAGTAGATTACTTCAAATACCACTATTGCCCTAAATCTTACTGCTGACCTAATTCATCAAACGCTAACAAAGTAGATTATTTCAAATATCACTATTGCCCTAAATGTTACTGCTGACTTAATTCATCAAACACTAACAAAATAGATTACTTCAAATATCACTATTGCCCTAAATCTTACTGCTGACCTAATTCATCAAACACTAACAAAGTAATTACTTCAAATACCACTACTGCCCTAAACCTTACTGCTGACTTAATTCATCAAACGCTAACAAAGTAGATTACTTCAAATACCACTACTGCCCTAAATCTTACTGCTGACCTAATTCATCAAACGCTAACAAAATAGATTACTTCAAATATCACCATTACCCTAAATGTTACTGCTGACCTAATTCATCAAACGCTAACAAAGTAGATTACTTCAAATACCACTACTGCCCTAAATCTTACTGCTGACTTAATTCATCAAACGTTAACAAAGTAGATTACTTCAAATATCACTATTGCCCTAAATCTTACTGCTGACCTAATTCATCAAACACTAACAAAATAGATTACTTCAAATATCACTACTGCCCTAAACCTTAATGCTGACTTAATTCATCAAACGTTAACAAAGTAGATTACTTCAAATACCACTACTGCCCTAAATCTTACTGCTGACCTAATTCATCAAACGCCAACAAAATAGATTACTTCAAATATCACTATTGCCCTAAATTTAAATATCATTAATCAAGTTTCTAAAGTTATCTTTCCCTTTGAATTAGACTTTTAACTTAAATGGTTAAAATAATTCCTTGCTCAAGTAATATCTGATTTAATTCTGTTCCTTCTGATGTCCGATTCATAGATACAGGAAAAAGTGTCATAAAATCAATATTCTAAAGGCTAGCACAGAAACATGTTTTTTTATTTTATTTTAATGTGTTTCTTTTATTAGGAGCATTAGTCATCATTAGTATCTACTAGTAATTTAACTACAATCGATTCAAAACCTTTTAGCTTTTCAAACAGTGCTAAACACTCACCTCGTCTTTCGGAAGAAGCACAAAAAGATAAAGCTGTCCATCAAACCATGCCGTAGAAAGATCAGCTACCTATAGAGGAACATCTGGACTTGTTACCTCGAACAGTTGACAGTTTACACGTAACTTATCATAGTCTGTACAAAAGTTGTACCAACATAATGCATTGGATAATGTTACGAAAGTAAAAAAAAAATTTACGTGTAGATACTTTATCATCAGTCTCATTGATCACCAGTTTCTTTGGCATAAGTTTGTGTTTTTAATGATAAAATTATGTTATGAATAAGGAAGGTAACATTTACAGCTAGGGTGAAAGTTAAATAGTTTTTTTTTTGGGGGGGGGGGGCTTGTTTTCAAGCCCATTTTCTGAGTAGCTGTGAAGAAACTTGACTCTCCCCCAACTGCAAAACAGTACAACATATGGGGGGGATTGTACATTTTAGGCAGGGGGTTTAACCCTCTCCTTGTAAATCAAGCCCAGATCATATCATTAAGAGGTAATTTCAAATTTTCCTTAATATCAGACCCTTTTTTTCAGTACATAATCCGTGATATTTGATATCAAAAAACAGAATCCTGTATTGAAAAAAATCCCAGTATGTGCCAAGTGTCTAGACTAGGAGAAAACAAGAATTTATTATTCTCTGCATTAAATACAGACCTTTGTATTCAATCACTTATATATATATCAAATTTTCTAATGACTTTTTTTTTTCATCAAACAGTAATAGTGAAGCTTTCTGATAACCAAAGGTTAGAGATGAAAACCAAATTATGACAATAATTCAGATTTAGTCTTCGCAAAATCTGTTTAACACAATAAAAAATGCCAATTTAATTACATAATATATATATATTTTTTTTTACATATAAATTAATCTTTAAAATCTTAAATTTCAACACGTGTACATGAACTGTTAGGAACTTATCTTAATCTCTGTTCAATATTCATTTGTAAAAACTGACAGACTACGTAGTTCAACAGTTTTTCAGTGACGTAAAAACAAACTTGTTTCTGTACTTATTGAACGAAGGCTATCGTAACTGAATAAGGAATATACTTGATATATATTTGAAAACATTAACGACAACTTACTCCTGGGAACACCCTAACCATCTTCACGGTAGCCGACTGTAGTTGAAGCAAGGCTAAGCCGTTGTTTCCTAACTCAACAACAAAAAGGGGATGTTCCACAGCTTCTTGGTTAGCAACTGGTTTTATCTTAAGTTCTGTTGTTATATCCGAACTTTTGAGACCCAGCGACTAGAATAATAATAAGAAAATGTTTAACTTTAAAACAACTTATTTCACATTTTAGAATGACTAAAATATTACTGTCACAGGCGTAATAAACTACCGAAACTTTTATTCTTTGCTATTTTTACAGAAAATCTAGTTAGTTCTGTAGAATTTTCATACACAAGGGTTATCTGAATAACCAATCGTAATTTTAAAATGACAGACTAGAGATAAGGCAGCTAGTCAACAGCACCCACCTCCATCGCTTGCCTCACCAAATAATTGGAATTGACTGTCACTCCTATAGTGCATCTATAACTTCAAATCGCAGAGTTCATTTCTGTGGTAATGGGGGTGCAAACCACGAATCATCAGATTCACAATCAAAAACATTAACTACTAAACCGAGCCTGGCCCTTTCCAGACTCTTACTAAACATGTTACAGATCCTATATTCCTTCACAGCATTCAACTGGATTTCTACACTCCATATGGCAACTGGATCTCTTCAAAGAAATAAACTATAATAACGTCCTACCTCTAGGCTCAGTTACGGATAAAACAATCCAAATCGTACTTTATTTTCCTTACAGAAATTTGTGACCAGCTCTGGAGCTGGCAGGAAAATCCAACATGCACATAGAAAATATGGTGATTATAAAGAAAACCTCATATTTCACCTAAAGTTTTATTCAGGATTGGATATAGTGTTTTAAAACCATAATATACTGTATAATAAAATCATTTTGTTTTTCTGACAAACCATTATTGCTTTTTTAACTCTCTCACGTTCAACAATATGAGGTTAGTAATTTGAATAAAAAGGTGTGTCAGTGGACAGAATATTGTGAAGATCAATGACCACAACCCACGATTTTTGAAACATCTTGTCCCATCTTTAAACTTTCCTTTAAAGTAAAGTTTGTAAGTTGGATACAAAACAAGAAAAGATAAGTGTATGATTTTACTCATGTTTGATTAATTACAGCCCAGAATAAAATTTATTATCTGTATCATTGAAATCAAGACACGTTTTGATAAAATTCAGTTTCACCAATTGTTCAAGAGTGGCTATTTTTTTTTTAAGGACGAATTAAAATAAAACGCAACTGCCTATCTGTTACTAGATATTTACTGTTTCAATCTTGAGGAGAGGAAATGGGAAAACACACATATATATACAAGTGTGGAAAGTAATTACCTACAGTCAGTAAATGGGAAAACACATATATACACAAGTATGGAAAGTAATTACTTACAGTTAGTAAATGGGAAAACACACACATATATACACAAGTGTGGAAAGTAATTACTTACAGTCAGTAAATGGGAAAACACATATATATACACAAGTGTGAAAAGTAATTACTTACAGTCAGTAAATGGGAAAACACATATATATATACAAGTGTGGAAAGTAATTACTTACAGTCAGTAAATGGGGAAACACACATATACACAAGTGTGGAAAGTAATTACAGTCAGTACATGGGAAAACACACATATATACAAGTGTGGAAAGTAATTACTTACAGTCAGTACATGGGAAAACACACATATATACAAGTGTGGAAAGCAATTACTTACGGTCAGTAAATGGGAAAACACACATATATACAAGTGTGGAAAGTAATTACTTACATTCAGTACATGGGAAAACACACATATATACACAAGTGTGGAAAGTAATTACTTACAGTCAGTAAATTGGAAAACACACATATATACACAAGTGTGGAAAGCAATTACTTACAGTCAGTATATGGGAAAACACACACACATATATACACAAGTGTGGAAAGTAATTACTTACAGTCAGTAAATGGAAAACAAACACACATATATACACAAGTGTGGAAAGTAATTACTTACAGTCAGTGAGGCTGATGATGAATAACCTCCTTCCTCAATCAAGATGACGTGTACAGTTCTTGTGACGGGTTCAACGCATGCCAGATGCTTGTGGCTTACAAATTCACAGCTTGAATGTACACACACAAAAATGTCGTACTTTACTAAACTACCTTAATTTAAAATCTCATCTAATGGCAACTAGTTCTAGAAAATCTATCTTTAAAAGCTAATAGAACATAAATTTCAGACAGGAAATTTGATATTTTATCAACTGTAGTAAATTCAATACCCAATAACAACTCTTAGCACATAAAATACCCATTTTTTAAAATATTTCAATATAATAAAAACAGAACAGAACGGACAATTGCAGAACTCTGAAAATGATAAACAGTAAAGTAAACTAGTCACTATTTTTTTTGTTTCTTGAACTTTTGTGGAGTTTTTAAGTATTGCTACAGATACGGCCAATATTACCTCCTGATATAAACTTCTCTCAAAAATTCTTTTGTTTATATATATACAAGAAAAAACAATGGAAATATGCAAATAGTCCAGTCTTCCCGTAGATGAATGAGGGGCTAACAACGCAAAAAGGAATCATTATCCTATAACCCAGCCTTAAAGAAAATACCACTTTAACCAGTAATATATCTTCTGAGGATGCGTATCAAGCCGAGATACCTAAGAACCAATAACAGTCTACTCGAAAAGTGGTAAAACAATGGAGCTTGTGAAAAATTACAATAAAAAAAAAAGGTAACATTCAAAGTTGTCTAACTGTAATGTTGAATAAAAAGATAACTTTGCCAGATTCACTGTTGAACGAAGAATAATCTAAAGACTGAGTTTAACACAGCAGTAGATCTACGGTGCCCACGAACACCTAGTGTTAATAGCAGCACGATCAATGGTTTTAATACAGCAGTAGATCTATGGTGCCCACGAACACCTAGTGTTAATAGCAGCACGATCAATGGTTTTAATACAGCAGTAGATCTACGGGGCCCACGAACAACTAGTGTTAACAGCAGCACGATCAATGGTTTTAATACAGCAGTAGATCTACGGTGCCCACGAACACCTAGTGTTAATAGCAGCACGATCAATGGTTTTAATACAGCAGTAGATCTACGGCTGTATTAAAACCATTGAT
>NW_013669111.1:95601-122570 GCF_000517525.1 Limulus polyphemus
AAACATATTTTCTTCAGAATATAAACATTAATTTTTGAGTAAATAAATTATTTTTATCCAAACACATTTTCTGAGACTTTTTTTTTTTTTTTTTTTATTCAGAATATACAAGTTTAAAGTTTAAATAGCTACATGGTGCCTGATTTTATTCAAATTCTTATTTGAAATTTATCCTTTTTTGTTTTAACAAGTAAGGCATAAGTGGCAGGCAGAGTTACCTTGTTAATTCCGTGAGCCACGGAGCTGGTGCTTTGGGAGATTTCTTCAATGTGCCTTCTCGTATGTTGTACACAAATGCTTGAATGCCACCCCCTGGATACATCTCCACAAAAAGTACTTGCTTGTTGGCAGCTGCTACATGAATTTTCATGATGGACGAACTAAAACATGAATGGAAGCTTAAAAAACTTATGAAAACAAGTAAGGTAAAATCACTCTTCATTTAAAACAAAAACCCGATAACCCAAAACTTTTCTACGGGTAGACTTTCCTTCTTTCGAGGGTTTAAAATCAGGACGAGTAAGAAGTATAGAATGTACAAGTCAGTGATCTTCAGCAGTATTATGGGTATCTCTCACAACCAATTCTGACGACACAGATATATTAGGTTGGTTCTGAATTGGAGAGTAGAAGATCTTACAGTGATGTCTTGTGTACACCATGGATATTGGGAGACTACAACCTAGATGTGAATCAACTTACCTCTAAATCTAAACATTTTACAAGAAAACAAGAAATTTTACATTTTCTAATGCAAGGCAATAAAATCAAACTGCTTTTTGAGAGCTCAGATTATTAAGTCCTACCTGCCTATAGGATTATTTGGTAAGAAAGTTTCCCACTTCATAACACCACTTGCAACATCCCAGCACCGGACGTACTCGCCCCTTCCTTGAACTGTGATCACATCTGGAAAATTAAAAAAAAACTAAATTGTGCTTCTACATAAGGATGTATTATCTACAATCAACAAACACAGTCCTACATAAGGATGTATTACCTACAATAAACAAAAACAGTCCTACATAAGGATGTATTACCTACAATAAACAAACACAGTCCTACATGACATGGATGTATTACCTACAATAAACAAACACAGTCCTACATGACAAGGATGTATTACCTACAATAAATAAACACAGTCCTACATGATGTGGATGTATTACCTACAATAAATAAACACAGTCCTACATGATGTGGATGTATTACCTATAATAAACAAACACAGTCCTATATGACAAGGATGTATTACCTACAATAAACAAACACAGTCCTACATGACAAGGATGTATTACCTACAATAAACAAACAAACATAGTCCTACATGACGTGGATGTATTACCTACAATAAACAAACAAACACAGTCCTACACGACAAGGATGTATTACCTATAATAAACAAACACAGTTCTACATGACAAGGATGTATTACCTACAATAAACAAACACAGTCCTACATGACAAGGATGTATTACCTACAATAAACAAACAAACATAGTCCTACATGACAAGGATGTATTACCTACAATAAACAAACACAGTCCTACATGACGTGGATGTATTACCTACAATAAACAAACATAGTCCTACATGACGAGGGTGTATTACCTACAATAAACAAACAAACACAGTCCTACATAAGGATATCTTAACTGTAAATAACAACACCCCCACGTGGGGAAGTAGTACCAACAAGTATAATCTTACATAAAGATTCAATATCTATATACAAGAGTTAATTGTAAGTATAGTTTTTGGGTACGGTCACTTCAGCAAGAAAGGGATAAAAATATCCTCAATCACAAAGGTGTATCACTAAACAATCCAGAAAAAAAACACACACACCTCAAAAATAAGAAATGTAATTATTAATGTTATAAGATGCCAAAAGAAATATAACTTTTTTTTTTGACAAAATAACCCTTGTAAGTTATAATTAATGAGTTGGTACTAAGATAATTATTTTTATTTAATATTTTCTACGTACAAGAACATTGTGCATCACTGTCGTAATATAAAAATCATAAAAGAACCAAAAACTGACTACACTAATAGATCAATAAAGTTTGTTACGAGAAACAATACCTTGGAAATGTCCTTGTAAGCTCTGTACCTTTTCATGTGATCCTTTCTCTAATAGTTGTCTCCACACTGCAACACAGTTAACGAAAGGTGTCAAAACTTCTTTGTATGTAAGTATCTTTATAAATATTAAATAGAACAAGAAAGAAAAAGTTTCTAACTTTGAAGGAAAACGCTTAAAATGAATAGCACGAAGAAAATTACGTTTAATGTTGTCGTTTTTTAAGTGTACGCTACACAGGAATTGTGAAATATAACTAATAAAAAGCTTGTATCAATTTATTAAGAAACAGTAACTATCAGTAAGTGTTCATTCTAAAGTTTCAAACTGAATGAAATCAACATCAGTTTACTTTTACTTTTCAAACATCTGTTATCAAAGAACAGACAAATAACTGTAACTTTTTTATTTGAGAATAAATGTTTCCATCTCTTAAGTAACACAACTATTAGATTGATGGCAGTCCCATTTCATCTAAAGTAACAACAGCTAGCCAGTGGTGTTATGTCGGATGAGACAATCCTGATTTGATTTGTTCTTCTGAACTAATAAAAGGTTAAACTGGAGGTCAATATGGATTATTTTGTGGAACATCTTCCATTAAGTGACCAATTCTGAACTGGTACTCATCTATTTCATCGGTAAATAAGTTTGTTTACCAAAGTTTAGTTGCCATTTTTTTTATACAAGTCCTTAAGTTGATATTTAAAACATAAAAAAACAACAAGAATTATTGACACCAGTTATTCTTATACTAAAGGAAATGATCCATTCAGGCGAAAGTTAGTTTCTAAAAGTCAGTAAAAGTTTAAAAAAACTATTTCTACAAAAGAAAAAAGCAGTTGATACAATTTGTCATTAACAGATCTTCTAGAAACTTCTACAGCTTTTTTATAAATAAAGAGAATTTAAAATAGATGATTTAAATTATGAATCTAACAATACACGAGCTATAATTTTATAATAATATACATGTACGTATATATATATATATATATATATATTATGTACATTGATATTTTTAGTCTGGTTTTGAACTGTTAGCAATAACAAACATATAAGTAATGGTGAACAATGTTGACTTCATGCGTGCCAGACAATCATCTTGTCGAAAACAAAAAGGTCCCTACTTTAGGTTTTAATTTACATCAAATGTACTTCCATGTAGAAAATCTTTTCAAATCTCACAACAACAACAAAAAAAAAAAAAAAAAGGGCTTGAAAAATAATAAGGTAAATGAAAACCAATTCTGGGTAATCAATTTATACTTAGACCCTACATATATATATATAGATAGATATCTTAAAAAAAACCCCAAAAAAACCCTGAATACAAATTTATGTTCTTCAAAATAGAATGCACGAACTATTAACTTTTTTTATTTTGTACTGAAGTTCTCTCCATCACAGTTAGAAAATGTTTATACAAGTATGTTGGTTGGTTTACGTAATAAATATTACGCACAACTATATCTGAATATTTATTACATTTTTTACCACGTTAATATACTTCTAATATTACGTTAAGTAATCATGATGCACCTCAAATATTTTCCTAAAATATATTCAGTTGAAACCAGAGCATCTATTTTAGTAGTCTTGAAAGTTTCATCACAGTGCCCTCTGATGGCATATTAATACACCTAAGCAAAAATCAAAGACCAATACAAGAAAGATATTTAACTCTTTAATGACGTTTTGTTATGCGAGATGTAACTTATTCTAATATTTTTCCTTTTGTTTTCTACAATGCAAATTAAAGAACGATTTACCAATTTTAAAATATCACAAGATCAATAATCAAGGTACTTTCAACAGGATGGAACAAACCTAAACATCAATATTGAAGTAGTTTAACAAGTTAACTGCCAAGATTCTTGGCATCATCTATGGCAAGTGCTGATAAAAGTGCAATATCATTGCGTTTTCAGTTTAAACAATAGCAATAATAATCTTTAAATTTTATATTTACAATGCACTTGTGTCGTGAGTACACATGAGCAAATGTTAAACATGTGCATCCTCAGCAGTTAACGTGTTAAATAGATTAAAGCAATTTTTTTTAAACTAATTTAGATTAACACTATAAGAACAGTGCATTGGTAAACCATACTAAACTTGTTATATTTGGAAACTTTCAAACTTCATTTACTTTTGACATAAGTGTGATAGATTAACAAGACTGTCATTGAATTCAAAGCCTCTTAGTAGTCAGTTAAGACTAACAATTACTATATCTTGAATTCTCTTTTTAAATAATTCAGATATAATTATGTAAAACTATTTTTTTGGTTATATAATTATAAACATATAATGTTAACTACTAAGATTTGTAAAAGTGCTCACTGTTTTTTTTAAATAAATTTCTCAAATAAGGGTGATAATACATGCAAGTCACATGTTTAAACATGTAATTTTCATAAGATCTGATATAAATCAATTTATTAGGACTTGTGGTCACTACTGAGGCCTTTCAGCCTGGTCATTATCCATCACTGTCCTAATAAATAATAAATATTAAAAAACTTGTAATCCATGTTAATAATTCGGTTGCATATTGACAGATAATATTCGAGTTTAGTGCAAGGGCTACAACCCCCAGGGCCCCACAAACCTTGAAATAATAAAAAAATATATACAAGGAATTCTATTAAAAGGGTCCTTAAAAATACATTAGTCACTGGACCCCAACTAAACTTAATGCCACTCTGGTCAAGTAGAAAAAGCATGAAGGTGTTTTTGTTATTGGTCTTCTTTGACAATAACTTACCAATAGATCCATTACGCAGGTTCAACAAAGCCAAAACGTTCTTATCTGTGGCTACAACTATCTTTCCAGATTCATCATAGTGAACATGGTTGACTTCTCCGACTAGTTCCAACTTCCTCCATGGAAAAATAAATCACAAACATATGAGGAAAAAATGTTCAACTAATAAATCACTTGGTCTTTCAAGATACATGCAAATATTAAACAAGAATTGAGTAATAATAATATATATATATACGTGTGTGTGTATCTGACAAAACATTTTTCTGAATGTTTGTGTTACGATATATATATTGCAAGTTACTGATACTTCTCGACTGATTCTTTGGATGATATTTTTGTTTTGCCTTCGATTTCTCGCAGTAAATTGATAATTCCATTTTTTTAATTACAATTTGCTCACCATACTTTTACCCACTTTCTCTCTTAATTAAAAAAAAACCAACTAAAATTACTTTCATGAAAACAAGCCTATTAGGGATATCAAGATAATTTTCACAACTAACATAAGATCCCATAAAGACGATTCTTATGCACTGCTTTTATTACTTCTAAACTCTTTTTTTTATATCTTTCTATTGTTTGAAAAGTTTCCATATATCACACAAAGCTTCTTTATATGGAGAAAATACACTGCAAAAGTTATTTGTTCAGTTTTCTTATATTGGAATAAATTCAAGCACACAAATTAGATCATTTTTACTAATCACTACTACGTTCAAAGTTTATAACACCCCAACATAGAAATAATGTTTACTGCTCATGTAACTCAGCATGTAAAATCATATATACCAAACAATCGTATTAATTTTTGAGAGGTTAACAGTTAATCACTGATGGTACAACTTACTATAACATGGCTCCATTTCCATGGGACAACTAGGGACCATTTGGTCCAGAAGTTTCTTTATTAAGACATGGTATATAATGTATTGATATATCAACATCCAATATAGTAATATTAAATGGATAACTTTGAGATAGAAAAAAACTTTTAACCAGAACTCTCAATCCTAATTGGCAAGAGCAAAAACTATGTGTAAATCAACACCATCTAATTCAAGTAAAGATAAATACCTTGGATGATAACATTTTTAATTGCAGAAAATTAAATCAACTTGACCACTCTAATAATGAATTAATTAGTAGTGGTAGTAATAGTATGAGTAAAAAATTCTCCAAATAATTGAGTTACATTTATCTAACATTACTGGAAAAATATACAGCAAGTAACCCTAAATAACACTAACAGCAGTATTATTAATGGATTTTTTTACCTGTTGATTAATAAAAATCTTGATACACTAGTTAATTTTTTATGGATAAATATTTTAAACTTGCATTTCCAACCGCCTGATTTTTTAAATAAAAATTGCTGATGTTAAGAAAATGAGTAAAACTGCTATAGAAAAATATGAAACAGTAACATGTTATTGTTAAATAATCTGCACTAGCTGATATAATGCTCATTCGACTTCGAGTAATTAAAACTGTGTGATTGACTGTTATAGTGATCTCTGAAAGTCAACGTTTAGACAACTGAAATTTTGTTTAATATAATAACCGTCCATCACTTTTAGTTTTTGACCACATGGACCTTGTAGTTAAGCCTACATCACGAATAACCCTTTAATTTAGGCTTCGGCCGATACGTTCTCTGTAGTTGATGCAACACAAGAAGCATGTATCCAGCCAAAACCTATACTAACTATCCATGTACAACTTTAATTATACTATATTGCTTTAAACTTAAAATCTTAAGTTACCAATCAAACTTTCCAATTTGATCTTCATAAAGGGACAGAGAATTGTGGAACATGCAAGACAAAACAATTAGCAAGAAAATCATTGTCTTTGAATTCACAGTAGTCATAAATCACCACGTTGAAGTTATCGACTATATTAATGAAGCCAAAATGCCGAATTTAGTATCTTATTCAATAACATGTTAAAAACTGAAGTCGTCCTAAAATTGACTTCGTTTAAATAAATAACAGTAACAGTAATAATAAAACTGAATTATTAAATTCCTTAATAATATTTCTGCTATTTTGGAAGAATACAAGCTTATTTTCAATTTCGTATAAATAGTGTAAATAAAAAAAGCTGTGACTAACAAATCTATAAATAATTTTGGATATATCTAGTTCGTTCACCATTTTTTAAAAGCAAAGATGTACAATGGATTATTTGTGTTTTGCCCAGTGCAAAAATTGAACCCTGAATTTTAGCGTTATAAGTCCACAAGCTTATCGCTGAACCATCGCGAGTACTTATCTGCAGTTACAGGTTGTTTTATTCACCCCCCCCCCTCTCAATTGGTCATGGTTAAGTTTGAGGATTTATAATATAATTTTGCCCGAGTTATATTCTCTCTCGATGAACAGATCGCAGATTGCCCATTGAGTAGTTTTGCTCTAAAAAACAAATAAGCGTTTCATTCTTATGTGGATCAAATTTACACTATTCTCGATTTGTGTAGATCGGTACTTTACTCATAATTGAAAGTCTATTATTTGGGTTAGACCATTTTTCTTATCTTTTGTGAATTTGTTTTGTTGAATTTCGCGCAAAGTTACTCGAGGGCTATTTGCGCTAACCGTCTCTAATTCTGAAGTGATAGACTAGATGGAAGGCAACTAGTCAACACCACCCACCGCCAACTCTTGGGCTACTATTTACCAACGAATAGTGGGATTGACGAACATTATAACACCCCCACGGCTGAAAGAGCGAGCATGTTCAGCGATGGACGTTTATGAGAGAAATAAATTTGTATACAGTTTTCTTAACTGTCAACAGATGGCACTAAACACTAAGTATGAATTACGTGAAGTTGTAAAAGTTGCCTTGTAATCAATTTGGGAAAACATTTTACAATTCAATTATGTACCTTAAAATATATATATTATTTGCAAAATTAACTCCAATGAAAACTAATTTACACAGTCAATACTTTTGATTGGCATTATGTTGGTAAATAACGTATATTTTATTATATAACACTCAGATGATTGTTGAATTCTTTCCCTTCTTTGATTAAATTTTATTTTATTGTGTAAGTAAATCCCGTAACAACATAAGATTTACATTACCTCTTTTTTTATTTTAGTGACCGGCTTGGTATTATGAGATATTTTACAACCAGGAAGAAGTTTTTCAGGTTTTTGTAAAAATATCTTTTAAAATTACTTCCTAAAGGCCATCTATTTATAGATGGCACTGCAGTAGTGCCTGATCAGTATATCGTAGTGTAGATTTATATTTGTGCCGTAATCAAGTCAACGTAAAATCGAAACAGTTATTACTTGTTTTTTGAAGCCTTTTTACTATATGTTTGAAAAGAAAATTGTGTGAAGCCTCACACTGAAAGATAAAGTATAGAACACTAAATAATGACTGGAGACATCACCATCAACTTTCAAAATAATTATCAAAAATATATTTCCTCTTGAAAATTGTTGATAACCTTAGACTTTGAGTGGCCAATATTATTCATTAAATTATACTATTAATATTAAATTTGGAACTTAGTCAAGAATAATTCAAAGTGTTCACTTTTCGTGGCGATGACTCGGTTAGAATACAACAGTTTAATACCTTCTAGGTTTTTAATTGTGTCATCTCATCTTCTGGTATTACTCACTGTTTTTTGGTCAAGAGTAAGTGAACTGTTTAATTTTAATTAGCCCAGTGAAAAAAAATCATCGTAATTTATTATAGCTTAGTTAGAACAGGCTGTGTACAGTTAATTTTACACTGCTATTTGCTGAGAGTAAGATTTGTTAAAGTTATATTTAATTTATATAATAATAGAGGCCTACATGAAGGCCTGCTTATTCTCTAAAGAGTTACCGTGGTGTTATAACTTATATGGATCATTATAGAATGAGCAAACCATAATTTACAACTTACACAAGTGACAGAGATAACAGTTACCCACACTGTACCATAGATGTGGTTGTATAAACTTGCATGAGCATCATCGGAGGAAATTCTTCTTGATTTCTTGTTTCACACTTGACGTCTTTTACTACCTCAGTATTTTTATATTGCTTAATTTTATAGTACTGTGGTAAATAGGTCCCTTAATATTATTATAATAATAGTTCTAATAAAAGATTTCTGTTTGTTTTGTATTTCATGTTTGCTTAGATTTTCTTTAATTCTCAAAACTGTGGATAAGAGTACAAAGATGTAATATTTCTAAATTGTTTAGTCCATGTCAAATCAATCACTTTTTATGCCATTTTATCTTTGACTTTAAATTGTTCACATTTGACCTCACTTGGACCATACCTTCCAACATGGATGATAAAAATCAAGGCTAGATACTAAATTTCAAACTATTTTCTAAGTTTGTCCCAAACATCAGCCTGGGATTTTGATGGGATCTGGATATATTCACTCATGGGAATGATCGAAAAGGATAAACAAACGAGAGGGAGAGGTGTCAGTCAGTCTGTAAAAACATGTTGGCATTGGTTGAATCATCATGTAACTTGAAGCAAAAGAAATACAAAACTGTCTTAAAATAAGAGCCTCGCCTGGTTTTTCCAAATCTGAAACCTGTGTCATCATTGTACCATTCTCAGAGTATAGTAAAATTAACTTAATAATAACAATAACTACAAAAAAATGCCAGATTTGGATGTAGAAAATAATATATATATATAGGTATATACACACACACACTAAACAGTGACCCTTTATTCAGCTTGTTGATTTTGCTGTAGACCTACTACAGAAATTATATACAAACTTTTAGTCTTCTCTCCTTCCAAGTAGAAAAGTCGGTCCTCTGATACTATCTTATCTTTTTTTATAGGAAGAGAATATTAAAGCATGCCTTGAATTGTCTTATTCTGATGAAAATTACAAGAGAAAAGATACTGAGTAAGTATATTTTTTCTTTATGCTAGTTTGTAACACATCTTTAAATTATGGTATTAATTTAAACAATTTTGTGGTGAAAATTCATGTTTTGGAACACGCTGTACTTAATTTATTTTCCTTTTCGACATTCTGTTCGTACTACGTACAACCATACATTAAAATACAAGAACCTTTACTTGTCCAGATGTGAAGATCCCTGAATAATTAATAATCGACATTCCTTTTGTACTACGTACAGCCATACATTAAAATACAAGAACCTTTACTTGTCTAGGTGTGAAGATCCCTGAATAATTAATAATCGACATTCCTCTTGTACTACGTACAACCATACGTTAAAATACCTTTACTTGTCCAAGATGAGTATCGAAACCCAGTTTCTAGCAGTTTCTGCAGACATACCGCTGTGCCACTGGGGGCGCTGTCTCTGAGAAAAATGTTGTAATTCTCACTGAAAATAGTGTATTTTGATGGTACCTGGGGTTGTTTTTACTCCTTTTAATATGGTGCAACTGAAAGGTATTGTCACACAACCCTGTATACATTCCATAATCCAAGTAAATTTTTAAAACAATAATAGTCACGTTAATTTGATGTTAACTTCTTCTGCTTAAAACAAATAGCAGATTTGTTAACATAGAATGTTTCATTAGATTTTAAGAATGATTTATGAGTATCATTATGCAAGTCTATAGATTTGGAGATTTTTGTATCATTTTGATGCCCAAGTTAATAATAAGTTAAAGGTTTTTTTTTCTTTTTATTAGAATTAGAAAGTTTGTAGCTGATATACCTGTTCAATGTATGGTGAAGATGTGGGAGTCTCCAGAACACGAGTAAGGGGTCCGATACGAATGCCGGCATCCGGGAGGCTCTAAGTTTACCAACTTTTGTCAAATACTGATTTAGATGTAAAATACCAAATCACAATCAAAAGCAGTTTTATGTTTATACCACATAGAATCTTTTTTGAATAGATTTATGACTTGTTGAAAGAAGAACCATAAGTAAAGTTAATAAATATTTTTATTTTATTTTTTATCGCCCTAGACCCACACCTCACGCTACTGAATGGAAATGCAATTATTTTGATTTTTGTGCTAGATTTATCGTTAACACTGGGTTTTTGTTCTCTTAAAGGTTTTTAGTTGGAGTTTCCTTAGCTCTGATCTTCCTTCTGACTGAAATAATTGGATTTTTTGGAGGAATGTCAACATATTGCCAAAGCCAAGCATTATTCTGTATCCTTTAATGAGTTATTGATTAGTTATAAATCAACTGTTAAATATTTTTAAGTTTTTTTTTTTTTCTTAGCTAAAATATTTTGGGTTTTATATTCTCTATTTTTATTTTTAATATTTATTTCTAACCTTACAGAATACCAGTGTTTATGGTATTGAATTAAGTAATACTGCCAGTTTTTATTTATTTTTTCATTTATAATCAAACAACAAGAGGATAAGAACTTTGCCTTATTTTATTTTTTTTACAATTAACAGTTGCCTCTAAAATAGTTTTCGTTGTATTACATTACTTATCTAAATATCACTTGTGATAGTTAAAAAAACCAACAACAGTTTTATTATCATATAAGTTACTCAAAAATATGGCTTACGTAGTTCGTTAGTGGAAAGATATTGTGGAACGTGATGTTTCTCAAACAATATTTATAAATTATGATGTTTCCAAGGATGTTCAAAACTCTTAAGCAGAAAAACTAAAGAATTGTGATAAACGTTTGAAAACAGTAAATTTATCTGTACTGTAACAAACAAAACAAAAAAATACATTGTTCTCCGTGAGCATAATTCATTGCCTTAGAGGTGTTTGTTTATTGTCGATATAGCCATATTGTTTGTACTGTGGGGGTGTTTGTTTATTGTCGATATAGCCATATTGTTTGTACTGTGGGGGTGTTTGTTTATTGTCCATATAGCCATATTGTTTGTACTGTGGGGGTGTTTGTTTATTGGTGATATAGCCATATTTTTTGTACTGTGGGGGTATTTGTTTATTGGTGATATAGCCATATTTTTTGTATTGTGGGTTTTTTTTGTTTATTGTTGATATAGCTGTATTGTTTGTACTGTGGGGGTGTTTGTTTATTGTCGATATAGCCGTATTGTTTGTACTGTGGGGGTGTTTGTTTATTGGTGATATAGCCGTATTGTTTGTACTGTGGGGGGTGTTTGTTTATTGGTGATATAGCCGTATTGTTTGTACTGTGGGGTGTTTGTTTATTGGTGATATAGCCATATTGTTTGTACTGTGGGGGTGTTTGTTTATTTACAGTACAAAAAATATGGCTATATCACCAATAAACAAATACCCCCACAGTACAAACAATATGGCTATATCACCAACAAACAAACACTCCCCACAGTACAAACAATACAGCTATATCACCGGGGTGTTTGTTTATTGTTGATATAGCCGTATTGTTTGTACTGTGGGAAGTTGTTTATTGGTGATATAGCCATATTGTTTGTACTGTGGGGAGTGTTTGTTTACTGGTGATATAGCTATATTGTTTGTACGGTGGGGGGTTGTTTATTGGTGATATAGCCATATTGTTTGTACTGTGTATGTGACATAGAAAGTTGATACTGTTATGGTATATTGGTGATATAGTCGTATTGTTTGTACTGTGTATGTGACATAGAAAGTTGATACTGTTATGGTATATTGGTGATAACCAGTTATCTGAAATGGTAAGGTAAAGTTATATTGATCTTATTATATTATTTTATATTGATCTTATTGGAGAAATATTCAAATTGAAAAATAAAGTAAAAATGTTGACCATGCGAGTGCTTGCAGTACGTACTTTTATTCTACCAGTGACTTGTTCTTAAAGTCAAAATATTTTGAAACTTGTTTTTATTATCAGACTTCCTAAGCAACTTAGAACAATTTATGTGATCTAAAAACTAGAATGTGATCTAAAAACTAGAATATTAGGTCTGTTATCACTTCAAATAATTTGAACTCTTAAAATCTTCTAAAGATTTTGTCATATTTAATTACTTACAAATGAAAAAAAAAATATCATTCTTTAGTACTTTTCAGCTATAGTGACGCACTCGCTAGGCACCATTGCCATGTCATATTTTATCGCAGATTCATGGGATTGTGACTTGTTTTGGTGGATCTTTTGTTTTTCCAGTGTCATGCCAGGAATTACAGAAATTGTTATCATTATGCAGGTTCTTGGGATGAATAAATATACATGAAAAAAACTTTGGAATTAAAAACAATCAACAGATCGGTATGACTTTTTTTTATATTTTCACGTTAAACCTTTCAGTAATAAACCACTAGTAACAGACTATATAACGGAGTGAAAACTATGCTACAACTGTGGTATGGTTTAAAGATAAAAGACAGATATATCTTCTTGTGGAGTAGTGATGTCAAACAACTTGGATGTATATTATTTATTCAACAATAAACAGATCCGAGAGACGGCAGTAAAGTGAAAGTAAACAGCTCAGCACTGCGACCAAGTTATGATAAAAATAATTTATGTAATACATTATTGTAAAGCTGGAATAAAACAGTATTTTTTTATAAAGCAAATTTTCAAGTTTAATTGCACCAGAAACTTGATTTACCTACATCTAGTGTATCGCAGCTTGCTGAATGAAGTCTGATGGCACTATTGTACTGAGATACCTGGTTGTTTGTAAGTTTAAAGTTACAGTTTTCATATTAATTTGAAAACTAGTGTTGCTGTGATTCCATTTATTTACAACATACACTTAGATATTTTTTGTATATTTCATCGTTAACTTATCTGTGTTCCTTTATTTTCCTCTTCACGGATAACACACAGTAATAGTCAACATTAAATACTTGCATTTCCAAGATTTCCGTGCGTAATTTTCTGATTTTACACCTTTATTTCTGTTCCCAATCTTTCTTCTCAAATTTCACCACTCATGTTTTAGCTTCAAAAACATTATGGAAATAAAAAGGTAGTGCCACCTCGTGGCGTAGTGGTAGACATTTCATTGTAGACATCGCTCCCTTTTGTGGTATAGTGGTAGACATTTCACTGTAGATATCGCCACCTTTTTGTGGCATGGTGGTAGACATTTCATCGCAGACATCGCCCACTTTTGTGGTATAGTGGTAGACATTTCACTGTAGACATCACCACCTTTTTGTGGCATGGTGGTAGACATTTCATCGCAGACATCGCCCACTTTTGTGGTATAGTGGTAGACATTTCACTGCAGACATTGCCACCTTTTGTGCCATGGTGGTAGACATTTCACTGCAGACATTGCCACCTTTTGTGGTATAGTGGTAGACATTTCACCACAGACATCGCCACCTTTTGTGGCATTGTGGTAGACATTTCATTGCAGACATCACCACCTTTTGTGGTATAGTGGTAGACATTTCACCACAGACATTGCCACCTTTTGTGGCATTGTGGTAGACATTTCACCACAGACATTGCCACCTTTTGTGGCATTGTGGTAGACATTTCATCGCAGACATCGCCATCTTTGTGGCATAGTGGTAGACATTTCACTGCAGACATCGTCACCTTTTGTGCCATAGTGGTAGACATTTTAATTGCAGACAACACCACCTTTTGAGGCATAGTGGTAAACATTTCATCACAGACATTGCCACCTTTTGTGGCATAGTGGTAGACAACTCCATGATATTTGAAGTAAAGAAGTGTCATAACTTCAGAAAGTAATGTTTCCTCAAGTTTGATATTTGTAGATGGTGACAAGATAAGACTACACTTGTATTTTCGTACAAGAAGAAAACAACTTAATAAACGCATCGTGTACAGAAAACAAGAAAGACCGTTTCTTTTCAGATAATCAGAAATAATTTTACTTTCATTTTCTATTTTATATATCTACATAAATAAAAAAAAACAAAACACATCACAACTTAGTGGGTAATGATTGTACATAATGTCTTGTATACTTTCAGTAATATTTACAGAAGAGACTAATGTCTTCGATCATAGTGTGACACGAGTATTTTAGGTACAATAATGTACGTAATTTTGAAGCAAAACGTCAACAGAATAAGAATGACCTGAAAGTGCGTTATTCTTTGGGAAATATTTTCATTAGTAATGTTAATGTATAGAATTGTCTACTTACTCATAAAGTTGACCAGATGAAAACTTGTAAGGAAAATAATACTGAATAAATAACAAATAAGTTACAAAACACAATAGAAAATCTGTACAATGTCTAAATGGAAGTTTCCATATTACGCTGTTTAAAATCGCATTAACAGTATATGCAATATGATCAAAATACCATTTTTTTTTTCTAGAGTCCTTCTAATCTTACTAGAACAGAGTGTAGAACGGTTGAATTTTGCTCCTTTGTAAGCCACTCGAGCTCACTGTTGCTGAAACGAAGATCAATCGGTTCTACGGCTCCAAGTCGCTGGGGGCCAGATGTATACGAGCCGGGTCTAACGTACACTTGAAAGGCTACTCGAGCCTGAAGAATTTTCTGAGTCTTGGAGTCGTTAAATCTGTCAAAAAATATGATATTAAGCAGCAAATTATGGCACAACTATCATTTCTCAGTTCCAAGAAGTAGGTGAGTGTACGTACAGTACCGTTCAGAGTGACACATTGAATGGATGTTTGTTTACAAATCAAGACATTTTATAACCTTGTGGCTACTTGAATGATGCAATTTAGGCTGGTATCTACTTAATAATGTTTATATGATTTATCATATGTTTACAGTAATTTAGAATACTAGTTCTTTCTTTTAAAAGAGGAACAACAAATCTAATCGCTAGCCACACTTTTTATTTAGTGTAATTCATTAAATTCAATTTATGTTTGAACATTAAAAAACAAGATCAGTTACAAGTCCTCTAACCTATATCGGTTCTGAATAATTTTATTTTTGTCAGAAGGCTTGCTTTTATGAAATCTCACAGATTGGTAAGGTGATTATGATGGACTGGCACCGATCCAAGGATCAGTGGATGAAAGACACTGCTATAAGTCAATGACAATACTGTTTTATCTTCTGTATTCATTTGTGAATTTCACATTTTTACCAAAGTGTGAATTACAGTGAAGAAAAGATGAAGCGTAGGCCTAATCTATTCTTTGATTTGTCACTTCCGTTGCAGAGTTTCAGCAACTAGTATCAAGAGATGAGATTAAACTTGTTACAACGTCTTGTAATTCACTCCTGAACGTCAACTTTTTGAAGGCCATAGATAGGCCTATATAAAATGTTTTTAATTGTGTACCAGTTTAACGTTGAATATTATTTATGATTTTAAATTAAAGCATGTCTTTTTTGTTTTAAATCTGGTACTGGGAGAGTTATCTATAAATGCAAGAGTTAACTTATTCAGTTCTGTATATAAAAGTTAGTTATTAAAACTACACATAAGGAGAATACACTACAGTATTACAGTTATAGATTGTGAAGTCAGGAAAGCATATAACTTGCTGATGTCACCGACAACTTTTTTTCCCCCCTAAACCCATCATAAAAGTGGCAAAGAAAATGAGATATACCTATCATCTTATGTCAAAAGGTGATCCATGTTACCATAGATCGAAGATAACTAAAGATGAAAAATGTAAAACTAAATAACGAAGCAAGTTGCACTTACTCGTGTCGTGGAGCGAAGGTAGCACACCCTGCATACCTCACCGTAGGAGAAAGCATGACTTGTTGAGAATGGTTATCTGCTTTTCCTGACTTACCACCTGATCCAAGACTTATTCCATCTTTAAATATAGAGAAACATCTTTGGGGTCAAATTCAGTGGTCACCATATAACGCCAAAAACAAAACCACTGACCATTATACAGTCTTAACATCAAAACTACTTAACATCATATAACCTCAAAATCAAAACTACTTAACATCACATAACCTCAAAATCAAAACAACTTAGCATCATATAACCTCAAAATCAAAACTACTGACCATTATACAGTCTTAAAAACAAAACAACTTATCATCATATAACCTCAAAAACAAAACCACTGACTATTATAGTCTTAAAAACAAAACTACTTAACATCATATAACCTCAAAATTAAAACAACTTATCATCACATAACCTCAAAAACAAAACCACTGACTATTGTATAGTCTTAAAAACAAAACAACGTATCATCATATAACCTCAAAATCAAAACAACTTATCATCACATAACCTCAAAATCAAAACAACTTAGCATCATATAACCTCAAAATCAAAACTACTTAGCATCATATAACCTCAAAAACAAAACTACTTAACATCATATAACCTCAAAATCAAAACTACTTAGCATCATATAACCTCAAAAACAAAACTACTTAACATCATATAACCTCAAAATCAAAACTACTTAGCATCATATAACCTCAAAAACAAAACTACTTAACATCATATAACCTCAAAATCAAAACTACTTAGCATCATATAACCTCAAAATCAAAACTACTTAGCATCATATAACCTCAAAATCAAAACAACTTAGCAAGAAGTCAATTTCCTTACTCATTAACTGCTTCTCTGAGCATAAAAAGAAATCCGAGTTTTGTATACAGAAACACGGCAGTTAATGTTGGTTGCAAAATCTTTAAAGAACAAACCTGGAGGAAGGAGTTCCCCTCTATCCAGAATCCTTCGAACAGCTCCCAGTCGAGTTCCATGAAAAGCTATGTGCCAATCTTGAATATTATATGGATCCACTTTGTTAGGCAACCTGGGAAGAAAAGTATCTGTGAAATAATAGCTTAGTAATTTCTTAATATTTTGGATTCAGAAAAGTGCACTTGTAGACATTTTTCACTGCACAAACTGACGGTACAGAAATATTATGAAGGTTATGAAAAAAATAGAAACTAAACTTTCTGATGTATCACTCAGTAACTAAAATATGGAGAGTTTATAAAATTGTTTCTAGTAATCTTGTGATTACACATATATAAAGCAGCAGATAAAAACAATCTAATCTTTAGCTGAGAGTAATTAATAAAAAGAAGTATGAAAAACAAAAGTTTAATTGTCTACACATCATTAACAAACTACGAGGAATATTCATATAATAATTAAAGTTCTGTGTACAAAATTACCAACTGATTTCTTAACTTTGAACAACAATTTCATCATCTCACTATTTCTGTCGCCTTTCCTCAAAGTTCTCGTTACACTTTTGTCAACAGAAAGTGTACTTTAACCTAGGAATTCTTAGAGCAGTTCTACAACTATTCACGAGATGCATAAAGATTCGTTACGATAACAGGGAATCTTGCTCTGTGCGTGATAGCTACGAAAGCTGTTCTCTGCATTCAGTCTTCTTCTCGTTCTTCAACCTCTATTCCGTCCATAACTTTATCTTTCAGTCTTCCTCTGCGTCTTCTTCCAATTGGCCACCAGTCCATTTGTTGTCGTGGCAATCCAGTCTCCTTCGGTATTAGAATGTGGCCATAGTATCTCAACTATGGCAAATACTACAACTTCTATATATATATTCTAGTTCTTACCTAAGGGAGAAGCGACACCAACCGAAAGGGAGAGCATATTCTCTGGGAGGATCTCCTTTCTTAAAGTAAGGTTCATCAGCTCTGATCTTATGACACGCCTCACAGAAACATACGTTATGTTCGGATACAAAGTATCCCACTACAAAGGATCAATAAACAGATTTTTAACATACTATTAAGAGTAAAAAATTTTTATGACATTCACGTTCATATGACTATTGAAGCTTTGACTCTAGGCCCTTAAAAATATTAATCTAGAACCTTCTTTTTTAATAGTTAAAAATATTAAAAGAATCTTTTAGCATTTTAATCAATATTCATCCTTACAGATTGAAAAATTATTGACAAAATAAAAATTCACTTTAATGTTTCATAATTTGCTAAAGTTTTATTCAAGTATTTAGAAATAAATGAGCCTACAAAAACGTGAAACTTTTATATGAAACAGTTTTTTTCTCACTTTATTGTCAAAATAACATCATTCAGTTTTGATACCCAAGCAGTTAGTACTTTTTTCATCAGGTTAAACAAGTAGGTTTAAGAAATATACTACACTACATGAGTAAAATGAAGCACTGATGAAACAACATCAGTAAGGATTTTAAGATATATTTCTCAAGTTTAACAACTAAACCTAAGAGATACTCTGAACTTTCTGCTACATGAGTAATCTGAAGAACTGATGAAACTACATCGGTATAGATATCAAAACGATGACTTGTATCAAGTAATAAGAACTACCAAATACCCGTGTAGCTTATTATCTGTTAAAACATCAGAAGAACAGATTTTAAGGCCATCCAAACCATGAAGATATAATTTACAAACGTAACATCTTTCATACCAAACTGTCCGTCAGATAGCTGCTGTTACTACCTGTTGTACCATTTCAGATATCAATGTATAAATTATTGAGATCTATATAAACTAAAATATCAACAATTTATTGTATTCTTTAGTCACTACTAAACCAACAAATACCAAAAAATTATCACTAATTCAAATTTAAACAGCAAGACTAACATCGGAATGTACGCTGGATCTTTGCATGCAAGAGATTTTTAAAAATATTAAACTGTTAACTTGGCATGCATTATTAATATCAGCTGTTTAAATATTAAACTGTTAACTTGGCATACATTGTTAATGTCAGCTGTTTAAATATTAAACTGTTAACTTGGCATGCATTGTTAATGTCAGCTGTTTAAATATTAAACTGTTAACTTGGCATACGTTGTTAATGTCAGCTGTTTAAATATTAAACTGTTAACTTGGCATACACTGTTAATGTCAGCTGTTTAAATATTAAACTGTTAACTTGGCATACACTATTAATGTCAGCTGTTTAAATATTAAACTGTTAACTTGGCATACACTGTTAATGTCAGCTGTTTTAACTGAAATATCTATTACCATTCACTGCTGGACAAATTTGTTAGTCACATGACAAGTTTACAGGTCACTGTTAGATTGACTTGGTCACAATATAAATTTACAGGTCACTGTTAGATTGACTTGGTCATGTGATAAATTTACAGGTTACTGTTTGATTGACTTGGTCATGTGATAAATTTACAGGTCACTGTTAGATTGACTTGGTCATGTGATAAATTTACAGGTCACTGTTAGATTGACTTGGTCATGTGATAAATTTACAGGTCACTGTTAGATTGATTTGGTCATGTGATAAATTTACAGGTCACTGTTAGATTGACTTGGTCATGTGATAAATTTACAGGTCACTGTTAGATTGACTTGGTCATGTGATAAATTTACAGGTTACTGTTTGATTGACTTGTTAGTCACATGACAAGTTTACAGGTCACTGCTTGATTGACTTGTTAGTCACATGACAAGTTCACAGGTCACTGCTTGATTGACTTGTTAGTCACATGACAAGTTGTAGTAGTTTTTTCTCCTTGCTGTATTTTTGTCTAATAGGTTATCTGCCATGGATTTTTTTCTACTACTTATTATTGAATTTGTAAGATTTTTCAAGTCAATCCATCAATGACCTTTAAATTTATCACATGACTAACAAGTCAATTTAGCAGTGACCTGTAGACTGTTCATGTGACTAACAAGTCAATCTAGCAGTGACCAATAAGCTTGTCATGTGACTAACAAGTCAATCAAACAGATACCTGTAAACTTGTCATGTGACTAACAAGTCAATCAAGCAGTGACCTGTAAATTTATCACATGACTAACAAGTCAATCTAGCAGTGACCTGTAAACTTGTCATGTGACTAACAAGTCAATCAAACAGTGACCTGTGTCTTGGGGCTGCCAGGTAAAGTATTACCGTTAGTTATTTCTCCTTACAAGACTGCAAGTATCAGAACACGTGCTCCAGGTTTCTGGCTACTCCACGGTAATACTTTACCTGGCAGCCCCAAGGTGGCTAAAAACCTGGAGCATGTGTTCTGATACTTGCAGTCTTGTAAGGAGAAATAACTACTCCACGGTAATACTTTACCTGGCAGCCCCAAGGTGGCTAAAAACCTGGAGCACGTGTTCTGATATTCGCAGTTTTTTATCACCGACTTCTCTATTGTTTGGCTTTTCTTCTTTTTCTCCTTTACACCTATTGCATAATAGTTAGGCTTAGTAATTCTTGATACATATACAAGATACATTAAACACAAGTAAACATATTTTCTTAAGACTAGTATTTATATGATAACCTAAAGATTTTTTATCATTTAGCAATAACAAAACACATCACAGTAACATTTATTCACACACACTTGTGAGCATTCAGAAGAGAAACTAAGATTTATATTTTCAAAAACAGTCACAACAAGTTATGATGGTGACGTGTTATTTCAGTGGGTCTTTAAGCAGAATAGAAAAAGTAGGTTTAAGAACTTTAATGGACAGCGGCTGCCTGTTGAAAGAAAAACATACGATACTTCAGCCGCAACACCGAAGTCTTCTTCAGATCTGTAGGAGGCCTCAGTATAGAAGCTAAAACATCATCTTTGTCTTTCAATAGGCAGTTGCATGTCTGATGTCTTAATCATTGGAATCTGGTGATACAGAAGTAGTGCTATATGGTGATACAGAAGTGGTGTTATCTGGTGATACAGAAGTGGTGTTATCTGGTGATACAGAAGTGGTGTTATCTGGTGATACAGAAGTGGTGTTATCTGGTGAGTTGAGTATAGATGCTTTAATCACTGGAATCTGGCGATACAAAAGTGGTGTTATCTGGTGATACAGAAGTGGTGTTATCTGGTGAGTTGAGTATAGATGCTTTAATCACTGGAATCTGGTGACACAAAAGTGGTGTTTTCTGATGATACAGAAGTGGTGTTATCTTGTGAGTTGAGAATCATGTTAAATACAGGTGTTTAAAGTTCCTTTATAAGCACCACAGTGGAGACAGTATTTTAGTACAAAATCAAACAAGGACTAAACTACATGATAAATAAAAAACTGTGGATACAAATAACATTACTCTGCATATTTAGATTAACTAACAGTGCATGCATTAACACGGTATTTTAGATATAATACAATGTAATATAAAATTAATTTGTTGCACAATATAGATGAATTACCCTTGACCAGAAAAAAAAAAAACACAGACTATGTTCTCCAAAATAAAATCACATCGTTACGCTTATTAATCATTGTTTGTCAAACTACTATTATATTTGTGCTTCCATACACAAGTAAACTCACCTGTATCTTTATCTGCCTTTTCTTTATACTCGACCCGATGATTCTGATCATCATTTGAGTTCACAATCATCACCTAAACATAGTAGCATTTATTAACAAAACCTGTACTAGTAAAATTTTAATTGAACTGCATTATTTCATTAAAAGTTTCTTTAAAACCTTTTCACTAATTTTTAAAAGAGGTGTAGTAACAAAATGGGTGTCGAGAAATAAAGAAAATTGTATACAAGTGCTCTTTTTTTTTTTAACATTCAAAATTCGGTTAAGAACAGCATTACATCCGTGTAATTCTATTTTAGAACTGCATGAGAAGATTACTGAGCACCCCTTGGTAACATATGGTTTAACAGTATTTCATCGGAATTTTTGTCTCTCGTCATCCAGCCCAGCCGATGAGTTCTGGTTTTGAAGGAAAAGCTTATTGATCAGTGACTTTTGGAGACAAAAGATAGATCTTAAATGCTATTTTTTAAACACCTCTGATTTTGAGGCACAATGGACAGATTAAGAGGAATGTTGGGGAAGAAAACCCCTGCAATTAACTTGTTTTATATCCCTTATAAGACACGTGTAACATATTGAAGGGGAAGTGAGAAACTGATCCAAGGAAAGTTAGTGATTTGTTTCTTGTTAAAACCATGGATTTATAGATGAATAAATGTTACTTATATGATTAAAAATCATCTCACAGAACTTAACAGATGGGTATAAATTGTTTCTAGCTAACTTTATTACATCATTCTATATACCAACTACAAGAGTTGTAGTTCGTCAGCTCATGAACTGATGGTACAAAAGTTAAAATATTAACTGACCTCTATGCTTTTAGGTCAGTATAAATGCTAAAGCTTTCTTACGTACGATCACGAATATTTCGTGCGTCTTGAACAACAACTGACGTTATTACTTACCTGTTCACACTGACCGTAAATATCAACCAACCCATAGCAAACAGGTGGGATGTCAGTTGCAGCAATCCCCTGGTCGATACCGTTAACGTAAAGGTGTAGCCTGTTCTCCGAGTCTACCATCACCCCCACAAAGTGGCAGAAATGTAGACTGTCAAGGTTAGGACCATAATGACTTTTAACCTATCATTAATAGAATTACCAAAATTAAATATTTTATTCAAAAAAAAAATGGAAATGAATTAAACAGCTTCTAAATATCAATTAAAACAAGTTAATAAATGTTTCAAAATCAAAATTGCTTATGTTGTTTTGGAAAACACAACATATAATTTTAACATCTAAACCTACAAAATTGGAGTACGTATTTTTGTGTTAAGTGACGTGAAAAAAAATGTTTCTAGGATGAAAAATGTAAGTGAAATTGGTGTTCAGTCAAAGTTAGACTTACCATTTATTCTTATGTCATACAGTGGAATGATCAGTTAAAAAAAAGATTTTGGGTTTCATGTAATTACCAAACTTTTATTATCTTATATATATATATATTGTGAACCGTGGTGTCTGTTCGAGCATCCGCCTGTCTCCCATTTGAAAAGCTTCGCATGCAGGCAAAGCTCAACATTCACTTTTGAACAGGCATGAATAATGTTGATGTCATATTTTATTTCACAAGCAGGATATTTTGCACTAAATTGTTAGGAGTTAACCATACTGTTAATTCACATTTCAAAATGTGATGTAACTTAAAGAATAAAAATGTAGATTTACCGTACGTTATTGTTGAGCGGCTCTTAGCATGACTGAAATACTTAACAATAACTTTTCTCGGTGGGCGGTATTAAAGTAGATCAGAGCTTTGGCTCCGAGTGAAGGAACAAAGTCGGGACATTTTGTCGGATAAAAACTTAATGAACATTTGGAATTTTCTATAAAACTATAATTTTGGTATGTCTTCATTTCTTTAATTTTTTAAAACTCGAAGTAATAAATAGCATCTATAAATGTTAAAAATTGAGATTTTTATTATCAACTTTATTTAAAATTTATCACAAATTCAATAGTGAAGGGACAGGAAGCACGGGAAGAGGTGGGAGAGTAATTTTACAATTTATCACGATACGAGTACCGGCACCTCTTATTTTACCAAAAAATCATCGTATAAACAGATCTGCAAGATATTGACTTTCATAACTAAAAGATTGATTACAAATTGGTTAAGGAGAAGAATTACATGATCGTTATGGATATTTCTCTTAATTCTAACAGGATTTTTGTTCTTAGACATACATATATATATACAGAATATGACCTGGTACATAAGATACTAAATAAAATGCTAACTTAAAATCATATAATTTAGAGCATGAAATCACGAGAGAAAACTACGAGTTTTATACTGAAAAAAAAAAGTGATTTCTCTTTCTTCAAGAATTTAGTCTTGATTACTTCAATTTTTTTTGTATCTCAAGATGACAAAAACAATAATCTTTACAAATGTATTATCACGTACATTTCATTCCTCGTTGCCAATAAAACAAAACATATATCTAACACGCTTTCCCGAAGCATCTTGTCCAACAGGTGAAGACAACACAAAAGTCCTATATAAAAAAGCAACTATTTTTTTACAAGTACTTATAAGAGGTTTGAACTTGAACTTACAATGTAAATACTATCCTGAGCTTAGCCTAACCCCTAAACAACAAGGATATTTTTAACCCTATCATTTCTAGCTGGCTTAAAGACTTGTTTTGATGTGCGGTCTAAAATGTTTTGCTAACAACACTATACAGTGTATCAAATAAATGGCTATACAAGAGCAAGGAGTATTTAATACACAAAACCTAGGAATATTCCATGGGTTTTTTACCACATTAAAGAGAAATGTCTTGCTAAATCCAGAGAAACTGAGATGAAACAGCACCAATGTTAACACACCTTAATTCCACCAAAGAAGACAAAGTCTTCACTTATAATCCATGCAGATTTCTGGAGACCGAGAGATGAAGATGGAAAATGAAGTTTCTCCGGGGATTGTGTCGTGACTCCGATTCGGAGAGAGGAGGTCCACTTCAGGTCTAACTTGTCAATCCTTACCTTTTGAGTTACAGAGAGAAGAGCATAAACAAAAACAGTTTAAAACTACTTTCAAAGAATTCTCGGCACATAAATTTTTTATTTAAAACTACTCACGCACTAAGTCCATGGAAACTTTGTGATACACTTTACCATAAGATTCCATCAGTACACTAAACCAGTGGCATTGTACTTTGTGATTATAAAGAAAAAAACCTCTATTTAAAAAAATTACATCTAAAAGAAACTATTTGTCTCTAGAGAACTAAATCTCACCAGAGAAATGTTAAAGATAATAAGTTTTACATAGAAAAGTTTGAACAAGTGCAGAATGTTTTAAAAACCGTGTTCGATATGTTTTCCATCATTCTCGATCAGCAATATCAAACCCATCTCCAAGTGGAGCTACTGCAAGCATCACCTGTTCTGGACAGTGATCACTGATCCTACCAAATACCATTCACATTGACACAACTTGTTATTCAAATCATCAATCTCATATTGTTGAACACAAGGGAGAAAAAAAAAAAGCAATATGTGTGTTGTTTCTGAGAAGAACAATTTAGGTGTGCAGTATAATATGGTTTCGAAATACCCTGTACCACGTCCAACAATTCCCGAACAAAAGTTAGGACTTGTTTTTAAATCTTTTAATCTACTTAATGCTGACCGTAGCATGGTACACATAATTACAGATAAATAAAACGATCGTGAAGTATGGATAATCTCACAAGTTTGTTTTATGTGCTCAACATTTCAGCTTCACCTCTTCGTCAGGAGTATACAACTTCTGTAATGAACTCTATTGATCAAGTTAAGAATCAAGAAAGTACATATATTACCTGTAATTACAGATAAATAAAACGATCGTTAACTATGGATAATTTCACAAGTTTGTTTTATGTGCTCAACATTTCAGCTTCACCTCTTTGTCAGGAGTATACAACTTCTGTAATGAACTCTATCGATCAAGTTAAGAATCAAGAAAGTACATATATTACCTGGAATAGCTGTCCTCTTGGTAACGGCTTACTACAGACGACTAGACCTTTGTTGTAGCCGGACATTCGTCTAGCAGAGAAACCACCATTCAGAAGCTGGACATTGTGCCCGTGGTTTTCGTGGAACTCCATGCAGACGTTTTCCTTATTCCAAATGGATTTTTCTTGCTGTGAATTCAGATAATTCACAACTGAATCAAAGGAAGACTGTTCCAAATACGTTATTACGTTACTCAAGATTTTGTTTGCTATTTTAGGAATTATAAGTTGCCAGGGCTATCTTCAATACCATAATAAACACACATTTGTATCAAATCCAAAGAAAAGTCTCTAAATACACTTGTTTACCAATAATATCTGTAGCTGAGCATAGGAGAGAGAAATTAGGTTAAGTGGTTTCCTATATTTTTCACCGATACTGGAAAAAGTTAGTGCTTGGTTGATATCTCGTTAAAGTATGGTAGTAATTTTAAATTTTGTTTATACACCTACTATTATTTCAGTGTTCTGTTAATATTCTTGGTCAATTTATAGTCTACAGACTGCTGGTTAGTTTTGTCTAAAACCTCTCAGAACACTCAAAACTCACTGAATTTATTATTCTTCTCTACCAAACACAGGTCAGTATTCCTTGCTGTCTTTATCTTGATGTCAGGATGTAGACTCACTATCAATAATGTTTTATAAACAAGGATGTAGATGACAATTTGGTTAAATGTTATATTATTTGGACCTGTTCTACACATATGAAATTGCTACCCGGTGACTTTCTTTTATTGTGTAAAACTACGGAATAACTTTATTTTTCAAAGGAATCACGCCATCTTAAACTCAGTATCTCTGTCACGATCAAACAAGTTGTCTTCTCCATGTCACCATAAACTCAATATCTCTGTCACGATCAAACAAGTTGTCTTCTCCATGTCACCATAAACTCAGTATCTCTGTCACGATCAAACAAGTTGTCTTCTCCATGTCACCATAAACTCAGTATCTCTGTCACGATCAAACAAGTTGTCTTCTCCACACATA
>NW_013669112.1:0-3217 GCF_000517525.1 Limulus polyphemus
CGACATGGTGGTAAAGTAATGTTTGAGTGGTGATGGCGACATGGTGGTAAAGTAATGTTTGAGTGGTGATGGCGACATGGTGGTGATGGCGATACGGTGGTAAGGTACTGTTTGAGTGGTGATGGCGACATGGTGGTAATGTAATGTTTGAGTGGTGATGGCGGTAATGTAATGTTTGATTGGTGATGGCGATATGGTGGTAATGTAATGTTTGAATGGTGATGGCGATACGGTGGTAATGTAATGTTTGAGTGGTGATGGCGACATGGTGGTAAAGTAATGTTTGAGTGGTGATGGCGACATGGTGGTGATGTAATGTTTGAGTGGTGATGGCGATACGGTGGTAAGGTACTGTTTGAGTGGTGATGGCGACATGGTGGTAATGTAATGTTTGAGTGGTGATGGCGACATGGTGGTGATGTAATGTTTGAGTGGTGATGGCGACATGGTGGTAATGTAATGTTTGAGTGGAGATGGCGACATGGTGGTGATGTAATGTTTGAGTGGTGATGGCCACACGGTGGGCTGTTGTAGATAAAATAAAGACCGTTATTATGATAAGTACATTAAGTATCGAGCTGATAAATAATCGTTTATTGTCAGACAACAGAACACTAAGAGATTTCTTAAGGGTTTTTTTTTTCTTTTGTTTTCAATTATCTTCTTTGTTTGAAAGATTCTAATTTTTGTTCATGTCGATTGGCGAAGCGTAAAAGACCATTTATAAAATGGCAGACAAATCCTTGGTTCCATCACGACGGTAATAAGTTGATGATTTAAGTTCGGGATTAAACCTGCATTGTTCTATTAAGAGAAGATAAAAAAAAAAGATTGAAATTTTAATGGACTTCTTTGGATCAATTTCGCCATGAAATTATCCATGAACATAGTTCTATACCATGAACTTCTTGTTTCACCTAAAGGGATGCCAGACCCTCGTTCGTGGACGTAAAGAAACAGATGTTATTTCGATTTACCCCAGGCGTTTATTCTAATTTATTTTAATTTCCCATTAAAGTTTATTCTCGATAAAGGGCTCGTATATTGTCCTTAATCGCAGGAGATGTTGAGGCATTTTTCCTTGCTTGGGCATCAACTGGAAAGAGTCGAGATGCTGCAATGCATTCGGTTCAACACTGAAATAAACTCGTTATTTAAACATTGCCCAAGCGTGGAATCCAATATTAACACTTACTGAACGCAGGTAAGGCGTAGAAACGGCATCAATTCTGACAGGCAGTTTAGTAAACAGATCGTGGGAAACACGTCATTTTAACAGCACGCTAGCGGGCAAGTGGGACGTTCATTAGTTACAGATGTAGAAATACGTCTAAACAAACTATTTCTCTGGAATTTATGAACAACAACAGTCTAAAGTTGCCCAATTTATGAAATTTATGAATAAAAACGGATATAAAAGTATATATCCGGTGCCATGTTAAAGATAAAATGTTTAACTTCTTATATCTCAGTTAGATAATAAATTATGTTGGTATGACAGTCTTAAAAACTGAGTTAGGGATCTAAACATGATCACCTCAAATAGCAAGAGTAAACAATAAATCAGTAATTATATATATATTAAAGTTTAACTAAGTATGGTACACAGAAGATAATTGTAACATGTTTGAATAACTAGTTATTTAATGTATTGAATTCAGATTTAAAAAATTTAAAACTGTCTATCTATCTAACAACAAAACATCATGGTATCTAGTATTAACACATGGCTGGTATTTGGTTATGTAGGGTTGCAAGCAACATCCTTACATCATGAGGTCTAGTATTAACATAAGATGTATGGTTGATTTATAAGGTTGCAAGCAACATCCTTACATCATGAGGTCTGGTATTAACATAAGATGTATGGTTGATTTATAGGGTTCCAAGCAACATCCTTACAATCTTCAAATTCACCACGTTAAGATTTCACGAGCTTCTGATAATGTTTTGTAATTAGAAATGAATACCGGAGGACTATTATGGAATATGTTTTGGACAAATTCTTACCGTTTCATCCAGTTCAGTAACTTCCAGAACCACATTCTTGTATTATTTCTTATTTTGTCTATAAGTTTTTTAAAGAACACAATTCACTCATCTATAATTTCATTTTTATCTTTATGTTTGACTTTAAATGGCTCGTATGTAATTCATATATCGAAACCAACTATATCTAAAGGCCTAAAGAGCATAGCTCCATAACTTCAAGTTACATTGGTTTAACACCAATTACTATGAGCTGTCTTATCGATTTGTTTTCTTCGAAACTCTACAGACTGTCTTTGTTTAGCAAGCAACATTTTGTTACGTTATTAATTTCCTTAACGCATATCACACCAAGATCAATAAAACAGCATTAAACATGTTTAACTCACAACTGTGAAAAAGCAGTATTTAGCGCAGATTAACATTTTTAGACTTAGGAATTTGAATCGTACATGAATTAATTTTTTTTAAAGTTATGTCTGTCCTCCGTATTTGTACGAATCATACGTCGTAAGCGCATGTCGTTATTTGCGTTAGCTCTGGTTAGGGTGTTTCCCCGCTTGTAAACCATTAGGAATCTTGTGAGTAGGAAAAATATATTATCCATTCCGCTGATAGGACTTGTCATATTTTAGGTACGTGATCGATAACATTCTAGATTTTGGTCAATAGACGTGACTTCATTATTCTTATAGGCTCACCAAAAATCTCCTTTGACTTCCAGGGAAGTAGCAAAACGTAACAAGTTTCCAAGACAACTGCTTTACTTGTCCTACACCTTTACATCCAGAAGTAAAGCTTAATATCTGATTTCACAGAAGTATACATTTTAAATGCTCGGTTAAAATATTGTACGTAATGATATAGGCAGAAGAACAAATAATTAAATCGATAGTTGTGAAAATAATGATTATGAAATAAAAGTGTGCAAAAAGTTGGTTATAGTTTCTAATGATCTACTGTTTTTGATTGATAAGAAGTGTATAAAAAGTTGGTTATAGTTTCTAATGATCAACTGTTTTTGATTGGTAAAACAAATTATAAAAAGTTGGTTATAGTTTCTAATGATCAACTGTTTTTGATTGATAAAAATGTGTATAAAAAGTTGGTTATAGTTTCTAATGATCAACTGTTTTTGATTGGTAAAACAAATTATAAAAAGTTGGTTATAGTTTCTAATGATCAACTGTTTTTGATTGATAAAAATGTGTATAAAAAGTTGGTTATA
>NW_013669112.1:4076-11668 GCF_000517525.1 Limulus polyphemus
AACTGTTTTTGATTGGTAAAAATATGTATAAAAGTTGGTTATAGTTTCTAATGATCAGCTGTTTTTGATTGGTAAAAATGTGTATAAAAAGTTGGTTATAGTTTCTAATGATCAACTGTTTTTGATTGGTAAAAATATGTATAAAAAGTTAGTTATAGTTTCTAATGATCAACTGTTTTTGATTGGCAAATCTTGAGGAATACTGGCTACGCACACGTATTTGTGCGAATGTGTTTATTTAGTTTTTTTTACACCCGTCGTAAAGTGGTTGCCATGGTAACGTTGCTAAGGTGGATCAGTCACAACACCTGGTTATTTTCCGGTTGGAGAGGAGAGAGTCTGTATCTCTCTCTCTCCGTTTTTGCCACTGCACGTTCAACTGGCTTGTAGCTTAAACTGTTTACACCGCACGTGAGCTATTAGGATAGAAAGTGAAGTTGGCCGCTCCGTCATTTGGAAGCCTGGGTCTCCCTAAATCAAGTGTAACGTCAGGAAAACGACTTCAAATGATTCACAATTCTCTCGTGAGTTTACGGACTAGAGCCTAAATTAAAGCCGGTGTAGAGTTTGGAGTATCGACGAGCTGGAAGCTACTGGAGAACGAGGAACTTTCGAAAGAACCCGGATCTTCCATCAGTAACCCTTGTGGTTTACAATTCACAATTTTCCTTGGCATAAGAACAGCACGAGGCTGTACGTAATATTAGCGATTACATTTAGAATCCCCCGAGAGCGTGCCTGAAGTAGCAATTCTACTTGTGTGTGTGTTTTGCTGGTCCTTTCTTTTAGCCACGGCAATGCACTGCAGAACGTGATGATGGAACCTTTACTTGAGTAAGGAGCAGAGCTGACGCTGTACTTAGCGGCACCGTTTTATCTTTCGGAGAACAATAACTAAAACACACAGTTGAATAGAAGAGCAGTATTAAAGATTAAACGTTCATAGCTTGAAATTTAAACTTCTATTTCGTTCTTTCAAAAAACTTATAAGGAAACTCACCCCCCTTCACTCTTTAAACATCTGCCTTGGGTGCCCAAAAAACTTATAAGGAAACTCACCCCCCCCTTCACTCTTTAAACATCTGCCTTAGGTGCCCAAAAACTTCAGTTGAATTTGGGGGTGGGAAGGGTAGAACGGTTGTATATAAAGTATTTTACTAAAACTCGGTCATGGATGGTTGGTTATTCTATTATTTTTAAAATTAAATACATTTTTTTTTGTGAAAACCTTGTTTATAAGATGAAGAGCGCTAACCCTAATAAGAAAGAGCAAATCGTGTAATTTTTAGATTCTGAGAATAATATTCTAGTTCCTTGTTAGATAATCTTAGTTTAAAAAAGAAGGTTATCGGAAAACTGACATAATCTAAATCACTTTGACAATTTTATAAACTATCGTAATCTAAATCACTTTTACAATTTTATAAACTATAGTAATCTAAATCACTTTTACAATTTTATAAACTATCGTAATTTAAATCACTTTTACAATTTTATAAACTATCGTAATCTAAATCACTTTTACAATTTTATAAACTATCGTAATCTAAATCACTTTTACAATTTTATAAACTATCGTAATCTAAATCACTTTTACAATTTTATAAACTATCGTAATCTAAATCACTTTTACAATTTTAAAAACTATCGTAATCTAAATCACTTTTACAATTTTATAAACTATCATAATCTAAATCACTTTTACAATTTTATAAACTATCATAATCTAAATCACTTTTACAATTTTATAAACTATCCTTGCTTGTTGCTGCCTGTAAAAATCGCAGGAAACATGAGATCGATTTCTCTGAAACTTTCTGATGATATCATTATTAAAAACTACACATGATATCACTTTATCTAAAACTTTCCGAAACTGTTCCTTTCGACATTTGATTGTTTTGAATTTCACGCAAAGCTACACGAGGGCTATCTGCCCAAGCCGTCCCTAATTTAGCAGTGTAAGACTAGAGGGAAAGCAGCTAGTCATCACCACCCACCGCCAACTCTTGGGCTACTCTTTTACCAACGAATAGTGGGATTGACCGTCACATTATAACGCCACCACGTTTTGTTTGGTGAGACGGGGATTCGAACCCGCGACCTATAGATTGCTAGTCGAACTCCCTAACCACCTGGCCATGCCGGGGCCCTAACCAGCTGGCCATGCTGGGCCTCGACATTTGATTGTGGAGCAACAATGCATTACTTTCCTTGAAATCTTACACTAACCCTTACATCGATTATTGTTACGAGTGACGTGTTCCTTTGTTTGAAATCAATCACAATCTGTGTAGGAGAAAAGTAAAATTGGCTAACAATATTATAAAACAAATTTGCAAGGCACATAATGAAAAGTTCTGTAATGAGAATTCGAGGTTTCTCCACACAATGTGTAGTATGAAGTTGAAATTCAGTGACAAATATTTAAACTACCAGAAACAAAAGTCACATTTACGCTTTTTCATCCACTATTATTAATAATCATGCTATATGTCGTTGTTGTTTGTAATTAAGCACAAAGCTACACAATGGACTATCTGTGCTCTGCCCACCACGGGTATCGAAACCCGGATTCTAGCGTTGTAAGTCCGCAGACATACCGCTGTGCCACTGGGTGGGGGCAAGCTCTATGTTTGCAGTTAGAGCACACTTGATTCATCAATTGGACACTAGGAGGCAGTGTAATAGTTATGTGTATGTAGTCACGTAAACTCTTGGATATTTTGAAACATTAAACGTTGGAATTCTGTACATTTAAGGTACGTAAGTACTGATAATACCAGATCAGTAGATGTTCACCACAGCTACGGGTAAAACATTCTTCCACGACACGTGTTCGTGTTTGGTTTCTGTCATGTAAAATCCTTTATTTGACTATTGACTTTTATCTGCTGTACTATCAGTCGATAAACTCAGGGGAACAGCAGCTCAAGCGATTTTAAACTAGCTGGTGAAAGCGTTGCCGGCTGAAGCTGAGGGAAGACACTGTCTATGGTTTACACCAGCACTGGTAGACTCTTTAAGCTCCCGATTTTTGTAATTCTATTATAAAACTTGTGTTCTTCTACTGGGATTACTCTAGGCTAAAGAAACAGTAGATAACAAAGAGGTCTAAAGGATTCTGTTTCTCGAAACAGAAAGATGGTTATCTAGAAGATATAGCACTTATCCGTGGTTGTTTGTATCCGTATTTCTAAGTAGTTTTTATATCGAATACATGGGTTATCCGAATATGATTAACTCAAAAATTATAAGTTTCTAAGTCAAAATGACGATCGGAATTTGGATACACTTCTAATCACTTTTGTTGAAAGTAATTTTCCTCCTAACCTCAAATTGCAGCTGTTGTGAGAGGTCTTTTTCCTCAAACGTCTATTAACTGCTGTTGTGGGAGGTCTTTTCCTCAAACGTCTATTAAGTGCTGTTGTGAGAGGTCTTTTTCCTCAAACGTCTATTAACTGCTGTTGTGGGAGGTTATTTTTTTCTAAAATCTTCTATTTATCGCTGTTATGTGAGCCCGTCGTTCCTCAATCCTCTGCTTACCACTGTTGTGTGAGATCATTGTTCCTCAGTCCTCTACTTACCACTGTTGTGGAGGTCATTGTTCTTCAATCCTCTACTTACCACTGTTGTGTGAGATCATTGTTCCTCAGTCCTCTACTTACCACTGTTGTGGGAGGTCATTGTTCTTCAATCCTCTACTTACCACTGTTGTGGGAGGTCATTGTTCTTCAATCCTCTACTTACCACTGTTGTGTGAGATCATTGTTCCTCAATCCTCTACTTACCACTGTTGTGGAGGTCATTGTTCCTCAATCCTCTACTTACCACTGTTGTGTGAGGTCATTGTTCTTCAATCCTCTACTTACCACTGTTGTGGGAGGTCATTGTTCCTCAATCCTCTACTTACCACTGTTGTGGGAGGTCATTGTTCCTCAATCATCTACTTACCACTATTGTGTGAGGTCATTGTTCTTCAATCCTCTATTCACCACTATTGTGTGAGGCCATTGTTCCTAAGACCGCTAGCTACCTCTGTTGTGTGAGCCCGTTGTTCCTCAATCTTCTACTTACCACTGTTATGTGAGCCCGCTGTTCCTCAATTCTCTACTTACCACTTTTGTGTAAGATCATTGTTCTTCAATCCTCTACTTACCACTGTTGTGGGAGGTCATTGTTCCTAAGACTTCTAGTTACCTCTTTTGTGTGAGTTCATTGTTCCTCAATCCTCTACTTACCACTGTTGTAGGAGACCATTGTTCCTAAGACCTTTAGTTACCTCTGTTGTGTAAGATCATTGTTCCTCAATCCTCTACTTACCACTGTTATGGAGGTCATTGTTCTTAAGACCTCTAGTTACCACTGTTGTGTGAGGCCTTATAGATTTTCAATTCGAGGGTGCGCTGGTAGAGATCCTGATGGGTAATAAAATCGAATCGATTATAAGGGCGCCCCAGACTTGGTATTGCTGGCGCACAAAAATATAGCTAATCAAAAAGGGGAGACAAGGGTCTCATCGATTAATTTACCCTAATCCTGCCTAAAATAATTCCAGTTATAAGAAGTAAGTATTTCCTAGTCTCATATTCAACAACATGAGATTCTGGCCCTCATGCTTACTTATTACCTCAGCGGATGTCTTCACACATCACATGCTTACTTATTACCTCAGCGGATATCTTCACACATCACATGCTTACTTATTACCTCAGCGGATATCTTCACACATTAATATTTCTTTCAAGTGCCCCCCCCCATTGGCACAGCGGTATATCTGCGGACTTACAACGCTAGAATTCGGGTTTCGATACCCGTGGTGGGCAGAGCACAGATAGCCCATTGTGTAGCTTTGTACTTAATTACAAATAATAATAATTACAAATAATAATAACTCGAGGAGTTTTGCACGAAAATCAACAACACAAAAACAACATTAGCAAGCTACCGTTATTCACCTACGTGTATTACCGGCCGGGTCTTTACGTTTACGTGCTTTCTAAACCAAGCTCTTATTGAATATTACATAAATATTGTTCAGTTGTATACATTACCATTTTTTAACCCACTGGACTATAAAACAGGATTATACAATTACCAGCGTCAGGACCACACAGTAATATTTACTAGTTTACTTTATCTATTTCCAAATCCGCAGTAATCATTTGTTTTCTGGCCTAATAATTTTCTACAAACCACTTAAAAAGTGTTTTTATTTTTGATACGAGCCATTTCGATTGGACATTATCGTTTGCTTCTGTATACGTGTTTGTTTATCATCAGTAGTGAGCTCAGACTAACCTGCAGCATGAAATGATTGTTAAAAACAACCTTCCACGAGACTTATCCGTGTCTCAATTTGAGCTTAAGTTTTCTTTGCTACTAAATTCCAGACAAACAACAAAAAACTACAGATAACTGATGTAAGTTTTTAGAGATGTTATTTCACTGGCAACTGTTGCTATAGTTACAACTTTTCAACTGATATATATATATATTTCAGATCACACAAAAACACCATCCGGAACAAACAATACCTTTTAGTTGAACAACTACAACTGCAAATAACTGATGTAGGGTTCATATTATGTTACTACCTTAGCAACTGTTGCTATGGTTACATTTTTTTACCTGGTTTATTTGTATCTTTCAGGTCACACCAAAACACCACCTGTAACAAACAGTACGTTGTACTTGACACACCCGGTTGGAGATCACGTGATACTTTACTGTGAGGTGGACTTTACGCACAATGTTTTGGTAAGTGCTAATAACAGATATATATAAATATATCACGAGTAGCACCGTATTGATTGTGTGCTAACTGGGCTTTGTTTAACGACATTATTTGACAACTATAAACAGTGTAAAAAAGCTCCGAAAGTTTCATTGTGTATCTATATATATATATAAAACATACCACATGTGATGAGAAGTCACTCACTTTGAAACTAATACTTACAATGAATAACGACGAAAACTTTCTTACAGTAACAAATTCACAACAAATATGTCGACATGTTGTTGTCTTCGTTTCCCGTTCAAGCCGTCTCTAAAGTTTCTCAAACAAACAACAGGCATCGTGTGTTATTGGTTGACCGTCAACATTTGACAACTATAAACAGTGTAAAAAAGCTCCGAAAGTTTCATTGTGTATCTATATATATATATAAAACATACCACATGTGATGAGAAGTCACTCACTTTGAAACTAATACTTACAATGAATAACGACGAAAACTTTCTTACAGTAACAAATTCACAACAAATATGTCGACATGTTGTTGTCTTCGTTTCCCGTTCAAGCCGTCTCTAAAGTTTATCAAACAAACAACAGGCATCGTGTGTTATTGGTTGACCGTCAACATTTGAGAACTATGAACAGGATAAGATATTCTGATGTTGTTGTCCTAAAAATGAAGTAAACACTACTATGGTCACTGTGTGTTATTGGTTGACCGTCAACATTTGAGAACTATGAACAGGATAAGATATTCTGATGTTGTTGTCCTAAGGATGAAGTAAACACTACTATGGTCACTGTGTGTTATTGGTTGAACAACAATAGTGTATAAGTATGAACAGGATAAGACGTACACACAATCGCACGGCGAGTCTTAGAGCATTACTGAAGTAAAAAACTTCAAAATATTTAAAGTCATATGACTCTAGTCATGGTATAACGTGTTTCTTAAGTATCTTTTGGGGCGGGGGTGATGGAAGTTTGATAGACTGTAGGTCTAATATTCGTGATTGAAAGTCAGATTAAATTATGGCTCATTCCCCAGGTTTCAATTAATTTGTCCTATACAGGCATCAAATAAAACGTGTGTAATGGAGACATTAAAACAGATGTAGAAAAGATTGACAAAAAACACCTTAAGTCTAACATAGTTTACAAAACTTGTGTAGGGAAGTCCATTGTTTGCTAACACACTAGTAAATTAACAAACAGTGATTTGTAAGCACGTGTTATATTTATTGGACAAAAAGTACTACATGTTTTGACAGTGTGTCGGTCTGTCTTCTTAGGCTATCGAAAGTAATAACGTGTTTTCTACAATGAATATCAAAGTGCTTATATGTCATTGTTTGTTATTTCATTATTGTGCTTATATGTCATTGTTTGTTAATTCATTATTGGGCTTATAATTCATTGTTTGTTAATTCATTATTGGGCTTAGAAGTCATTGTTTCTTAATTCATTATTGGGCTTATAATTCATTGTTTGTTAATTCATTATTGGGCTTAGAAGTCATTGTTTCTTAATTCATTATTGGGCTTATAATTCATTGTTTGTTAATTCATTATTGGGCTTAGAAGTCATTGTTTCTTATTTCATTATTGGGTTTATAAGTCATTGTTTGTTAATTCATTATTGGGCTTATAAGTCATTGTTTCTTATTTCATTATTGTGCTTATAAGTGATTGTTTGTTAATTCATTATTGGGCTTATAATTCATTGTTTCCTAATTCATTATTGGGCTTATAAGCCATTGTTTCTTATTTCATTATTGGGCTTATAAGTCATTGTTTGTTAATTCATTATTGGGCTTATAAGTCATTGTTTGTTAATTCATTATTGGGCTTAT
>NW_013669112.1:12081-13162 GCF_000517525.1 Limulus polyphemus
ATTCATTATTGGGCTTATAAGTCATTGTTTGTTAATTCATTATTGGGCTTATAAGTCATTGTTTGTTAATTCATTATTGGGCTTATAATCCATTGTTTCTTATTTCATTATTGGGCTTATAAGTCATTGTTTGTTAATTCATTATTGGGCTTATAATCCATTGTTTCTTATTTCATTATTGGGCTTATAAGTCATTGTTTGTTAATTCATTATTGGGCTTATAAGTCATTGTTTCTTATTTCATTATTGTGCTTATAAGTCATTGTTTCTTATTTCATTATTGTGCTTATAAGCCATTTCTTCTTGATTCAATATTATGCTCAAAAGGCATTGTTTCTTAATTCACTATTATGCTCAAAAGGCATTGTTTCTTAATTCACTATTATGCTTATAAGCCGTTGTTTCTTATTTCATTATTGTGCTTATAAGTGATTGTTTGTTAATACATTATTGGGCTTATTAGTCATTCTTTCTTAATTCATTATTGGGCTTTACAATGCTTCGCCAGCTTTCAACATTAGAAAAAAAAAACATAACCTTAAAGTCACAACTTGAAGTCTTTTTTTTCTAGTTTATTTACATTAGAGAATTATTTTGGATTGCAATGTCTTCTAGTTTATTTGGTTGTATTGTTGGTAGTACATTCAAGATATCTATCGAGTTGTATTGTTGGTAGTACATTCAAGATATCTATCGAGTTGTATTGTTGGTAGTACATTCAAGATATCTATCGAGTTGTATTGTTGGTAGTACATTCAAGATACCTATCGAGTTGTATTGTTGGTAGTACATTCAAGATACCTATCGAGTTGTATTGTTGATAGTACATTCAAGATACCTATCGACTTGTATTGTTGGTAGTACATTCAAGATATCTATCGAGTTGTATTGTTGATAGTACATTCAAGATACCTATCGAGTTGTATTGTTGATAGTACATTCAAGATACCTATCGAGCTGTACTGTTGATAGTACATTCAAGATATCTATCGAGTTGTATTGTTGATAGTACATTCAAGATACCTATCGAGTTGTATTGTTGATTAGTACATTCAAGATATCTATCGAGTTGTATTGTTGG
>NW_013669112.1:13842-19786 GCF_000517525.1 Limulus polyphemus
TTGGATTGCACTATCTTCTAGTTTATTTACTTTAGAGGATTATTTTGGATTGCACTATCTTCTAGTTTATTTACTTTAGAGAATTATTTGGGATTGCAGTATCTTCTAGTTTATTTACATTAGAGAATTATTTTGGATTGCAGTGTCTTCTAGTTTCTTTACTTTAGAGAATTATTTTGGATTGTAGTGTCTTCTAGTTTATTTACTTTAGAGAATTATTTTGGATTGCAGTGTCTTCTAGTTTATTTACTTTAGAGAATTATTTTGGATTGCAGTATCTTCTAGTTTATTTACTTTAGAGAATTATTTTGGATTGCAGTGTCTTCTAGTTTATTTACATTAGAGGATTATTTGGGATTGCAGTGTCTACTAGTTTATTTATTTTAGAGAATTATTTTGGATTGCAGTATCTTCTAGTTTATTTACATTAGAGGATTATTTGGGATTGCAGTGGTTACTAGTTTATTTATTTTAGAGAATTATTTTGGATTGCAGTGTCTTCTAGTTTATTTACTTTAGAGAATTATTTTGGATTGCAGTATCTTCTAGTTTATTTACATTAGAGGATTATTTGGGATTGCAATGTCTTCTAGTTTATTTATTGTAGAGAATTATTTTGGATTGCAGTGTCTTCTAGTTTATTTATTTTAGAGAATTATTTTGTCTTCTAGCAGAATACGCGAATCAATTTCACTTTCACCACAAAGAAACAACCAACAAAAGAACAGAGCATCGATGAAAGAAGGAGCGTTGTCACGTTTATCTTAACATAAGATATTGTATATACATACACAGTAGTTCTCGAAGTCCAATATCAAGTCATTGTAAGGAAATACAACAAAACCAGTTGATCTTCTTATTATCATTATCGTTAGTTCATACTTTATACACAAATATTTTGTTAATTTAATGAAGTAATAGAGACATCTTTATAAGTTGTTAAGTTTATGAAGTAACAAAGACATCTTTATTAATTGTTAATTTAATGAAGTAATAGAGACATCTTTATCAGTTGTTAATTTAATGAAGTAACAGAGATATCTTTATCAGTTGTTAAGTTAATGAAGTAATAGAGACATCTTTATCAGTTGTTAAGTTAATGATGTAATAGAGACATCTTTATTAATTGTTAATTTAATGAAGTAATAGAGACATCTTTATCAGTTGTTAAGTTAATGAAGTAATAGAGACATCTTTATCAGTTGTTAAGTTAATGAAGTAATAGAGACATCTTTATCAGTTGTTAAGTTAATGAAGTAATAGAGACATCTTTATCAGTTGTTAAGTTAATGAAGTAATAGAGACATCTTTATCAGTTGTTAAGTTAATGAAGTAACAGAGACATCTGTATCAGTTGTTAAGTTAATGAAGTAACAGAGACATCTTTATCAGTTGTTAAGTTAATGAAGTAACAGAGACATCTCTATCAGTTGTTAAGTTAATGAAGTAATAAAGACATTTGTATCACTTGTTAAGATTATCTACGTGTTGTTGACTTGTTTTTCATTGAAATTCTTAATAATTTTTTGATAATATCTGAGACGACAGAATGAAACTGAATTTATATAAAACGGCTAGCAGAATGTTACAAAATCAACAGAAGAAAAACGAGGCCACTGCTTGCCACTGGCCAGGCAATGACGATATTGTTTGATTTGGTCATTTCATTTAGGAACACATCATAAAATTGAAATTATGCATGTTTTAAACACACAGTGTTCATATCTTAATTTAGATGAAAGCTACAAGAGTTCACTGTTCTCTTGGAAAAAGTCATTTTCTTAACCTGTGAAGGTTTGAAGTCTGTTTGTAAATCTAACACTAGGTGGCGTGGATAAACGAGGGTGAAGAAAAACTGTTATCTCTACAAGATCAGATGATCACACGTGACCGTCGAATTAGCGTTCAGAGGAATGGGAATCAAACCTGGTGTTTAACCATACGTAACATTCGACCGGAAGATTCTGGTTTGTACGCATGCGTCACTAGTACTGACTCTCATCCAGTTCAACATAAAAAGTTCTACTTGCAGGTAGAAGGTAAGATACTGTCTAAGTAGAAGGTAAGATACTGTCCAAGTAGAAGGTAAGATACTATCCAAGTAGAAGGTAAGATACTGTCTAAGTAGAAGGTAAGATACTGTCCAAGTAGAAGGTAAGATACTATCCAAGTAGAGTGTAAGATACTGTCCAAGTAGAAGGTAAGATACTGTCCATCTAGAAGGTAAGTTACTGTCCATCTAGAAGGTAAGATACTGTCCAAGTAGAAGGTAAGATACTATCCAAGTAGAGTGTAAGATACTGTCCAAATAGAAGGTAAGATACTGTCCTAGTAGAAGGTAAGATACTGTCCAAGTACAAGGTAAGATACTGTCCAAGTACAAGGTAAGATACTATCCAAGTAGAAGGTAAGATACTGTCTAAGTAGAAGGTAAGATACTGTCTAAGTAGAAGGTAAGATACTGTCCAAGTACAAGGTAAGATACTGTCTAAGTAGAAGGTAAGATACTGTCTACGTAGAGGGTAAGATACTGTCCAAGTAGAAGGTAAGATACTGTCCATCTAGAAGGTAAGATACTGTGTATAAAAACCACGTCGGTTTCCAGATAATGACATATTTAACTTGGGTTTACTCTTTAGGCAATGAATTAAAAGTTAACATATCTTTTTCATCAAACCAAAGCGTACAGCTTTGATGGACCTTGTTTTTTATGCCTTGATAGTAGTAGTACCCCAGCCCAACCCTCGCCCAAAAGAGTGGGAGTGGTTGAAGAGGATACCACATATTGGGGAGCTTTTAGAGAGTGGATATCACGTGATCTGTGACTTCATAGGTGTCAGTTCCTTAGAGCGTTACTGAGAGCGAATAGTTCCTTAGAATGCCACCGGAGGACGTTAGTTCCGTAGACAGCTGCCAGAGGACGTATAGTTCCACAGAATGTCAGCACAGGGGAAGTAGTTCATTTTAACTCCACCAGACGGTGTAACAATAAAGCAGATTGATGATCTCATACTCATGTATTTTATTATAACAGAGATCTCTTTTTTTTGGTTATGATTTTATTTTACTATTAATGGCTGGAGACGGCTTGAATGGGTAATGAAGAAAACCTTTAATATAACTTTAACATAACAGCAAATGTACAACGTTTCGACAAAGTTTTGTCATCATCATTTGCTGTTATGTTAAAGTTTTTCTTCATTACCCATTCAAGCCGTCTCCAGCCATTAGTAGTCTCAAAGTTGGTTCCTCGTTATCGAATTTATTTTACTATGTTCTAAAACTAATATATTTCAATTAAATTCGATCGATGTTCCACCCAGGGACTACAAAAAGTAGACACGATGTTCCACCCAGTCGATGTTCCACCCAGTCAATGTTCCACCCAGGGACTACAAAAAGTAGACTTCATAAAAACTTTGTTTTGACCTCGACTGCGAATTTTCAGACACCATCCTTATCATTTCTTCAATAACATGATGAAGGAATTTGTAATTTCGTTTCAGAATCCGTGTATCCCATAATAAACGTCATATTTTTTGTATCTCATCATATTTGTTTTATTATTTTTTGAAGTCCCCTTCACGGTTTATTCATTTGATTATTCAAACATTAGATTAACTTACAACTGGAGAGCACAATCAGAAACTGGGATAAACCAACCAATCATAACACGCTCTCCACAATCCACCAGAATACAATAATGACCGACAAACACCGTATACACACACTGACCTGAACGGCAGAAAACTTTCGAAACGTCGTTACTCTACAGTTGTGTTTCTACAACAGGTAGTTGCCGTCCATTCAACTAATTTGGAGCGTTTTCATTCTTAAGTTAAGTGATACACAAAACTTTTAAACTTTAGATATACATCCTTTGCAAATATATAAACCTAACTAAAGAAAATTCAGTATTTTCAAACGCAAATCTGTTTTTGTATATTCAACCATTACGACGGTTTTATTTTCTCATCATTACTTATATAGACTTCAAAAGGGCTGATTTCATTACAGTTGATTCTAACTACAAGCTATACAACTCTCTCAATCCGACACGTATTATGTAAATAACGTTAAACAGATTAGCTGGTAATACTTATTGTTTTGTCTGATCGGGTAGCCCGTGACGTTCTATAGTCACGTGATTTGGTGGAACGCTTTTAAAATAATTTCTTATACTATATAAATCAAACAAAATATGTATCTATCTCGTACTGTTTTCTGATTTGTCAAGCGGTATCATGTGACCTGATATAAGATCCGTGCTTTACAGAATGATACGATTGCTGTTTTTTTTTCTGTAGGATATTTCAATTCATTTAAAAATAGAACCACAAAGCATTTAGGCCTATATCAAATTGTTGAGACATATACTCAATAGAATATTTCTGTATTAAAACATATAGAACACGTGACACACACACTTAAAAATGTAAAATCAAACGTAATAGAACTAAAATGTATAAAATTAGCCCGTCTAAAGACTATGTAGGTAATGACAAATTAAACAGAAGTTAAAACAATAGTAATGAATACTGTCATCTTTTAACTCGTCATTACTTTAACTACTGTCAATTCTTAATTCGTCATTACTTTAATCACTGTCAATTTTTAATACGTGTGACTTTAATTACTGTCAATTCTTAATTCGTCATTACTTTAAGTACTGTCAATTTTTAACTCGTCTTTACTTTAATTACTGTCAATTTTTAACTCGTCTTTACTTTAACTACTGTCAATTCTTAATTACCCATTACTTTAACTACTGTCAATTTTTAACTCGTCATTACTTTAACTACTGTCAATTCTTAATTCGTCATTACTTTAACTACTGTCAAGTCTTAATTCGTCATTACTTTAACTACTGTCAATTTTTAACTCGTCATTACTTTAACTACTGTCAATTCTTAATTCGTCATTACTTTAACTACTTTTATTAATAACTCACAACAATATTACGTATATTATTGGATACAAGGATAACGAACTGAAATTAAAACTTAGAAATCTTTCACGTTGATTCTGCAGATATAATAAATATTGTGTCTGAAGTTTTGAAGTCGAGATAAAAAGAAAGTTAACTATGACGTCCACTGTTGTAATCGAAGGTTACGACATTACTAATTATTTTATTATTCAATTAACAACGACTTTTTTATCATCTGTTGAAAGTGACTAAAATGATAACCATAAAGTCAGTGAATTTTGTAATCATAACCTGTGATTATATTGTCCATTACAATGAATAGGACATTATCAATATTTTCACACTCTCTGGCGGATCCAGTAAGAACTATTTGTCCTATGGTGACACTCTATGGAGCTATCATTCTCTGGTGACGCTCTGGGAATCAACGCTTATGACGACACAGATTCGTAATAACTCTGTTTATAAACTCCGCATTGGGATAACTTCTTTGGGTAAAAGAAGGCCAACATGCTGTTATGAGTGACTTTACTCTTTATGTAAAGCATTAGTTGACCTTGTTCTTTATATCACGGTGTAAAGCATTAGTTGACCTTACCCTTTATATCATGATGAAAGGCTTTGGTTGACCTTACCGTTTATATCATTGTGTAAAGCATTAGTTGACCTTGTTCTTTATATCATGGAAGGTCAACTAATGCTTTACATCATGATATAAAGATCAAGGTCAACTAATGCTTTACATCATGATATAAAGAACAAGATCAACTAATGCTTTACATCATGATATAAAGAACAAGGTCAACTAATGATTTACACAATGATATAAAGAACAAGGTCAACTAATGCTTTACAGGTTCTTTATATCATGGTGTAAAGCATTAGTTGACCTTGTTCTTTATATCATAGTACAAAGCATTAGTTGATCTCACTTCTTTATATCATGGTGTAAAGCATTAGTTGACCTTGTTCTTTATATCATAGTACAAAGCATTAGTTGATCTCACTTCTTTA
>NW_013669112.1:20728-22513 GCF_000517525.1 Limulus polyphemus
GTACAATAATATATGGTAACATTACTGTTTTATTCATTATTTATGGTATACTTAACATATATATTACTCGTTATATCAAGTATTGTAAAATGTGACACGAACGTTATCTACATCCAGTTGAGAGAGTGTTTTAATAAACTTTAAAAATGAATAATATGCCCATAAGTGCAAACAATGTTACAAAAAAAATCAAAAATAGAGTAATAAATTTAGGAGACGTAACAAGGAAAGTAGTCGCACATAGCACTGTTCGAGAAGTCAAAGACAGAGTTTATATTCTGCAAAGGGCACAGTAGGGAGCTCAGGTTTGGTGGTGGGATATTAGCTATAAATCGTACTTTTGTTAATTAACTTGTTACTGTTAACACATGCACGTTCATTGTGTTTCGGGCCATTTGTCTCTTTATGTTCTGGTCAGAATGATATATCTAATACAACTAGTGACTCAGTAGGCTATTTTAAATTAGGATTAGGAAAGACCACTTGTGAGGTGTGAATGTGAATTAAACATTAGTTTGGGAAGGCTGGCAAGCGTTCTTTGTTCCGGGTGACTCATTTAAGGAAACCAAGTCTATGAAATAATAAATCCTTGTACTATAAACATATATCTTTCTTGTATTAAAAAGGATTTGTGTGCAATCGACGATTAAATTTTAATGGTTGTTTTAGTGACGTGTTATCGATTTGTGATTGGTGGATAACGAGAGAGCGAGACCACGTGTAAAGCGAGTGTTTAGTTCAATGCTGGCTGAAAGCTGTACGCCTTCACATTTCATCCAAAGCCCTCGAATTTTCGACTTATGACAAATGATACGGTTTGTTTTGTGTCCTCTGATATTTCCCAAAGAAACCATATTAATGATAGATGGAGCTTCTAGGTTAAAAAAAAACAAACACTTTTATTACAACTTATTCTACTTTAGTTACGACTTATTATGATTTTATTATCACGTATTCTACTTTAGCAAGTACAATTATTAAAATAAAAGAGATTTAACAAATTAAATCTAAGTTGGACTCTGAATATATATTTTAGGTTTGGTACCAGACGTCCTCTTGTGGCCAAAAGACAAAAGAATATTTTATAATCAGCAGCAAGACACGAGAGCTATAAGGCTTAGACGACTGACGTCAAAGAGGTTCCACCATGACACCGCAGAAAAAGGTATTAAACTAATTATCGTCATAATTTTTTTATAATAATCCCCATGTACCTTAGTGATTCTAGGCCTGGGGATATGCACGAGAGAAGCGACCATATTGGTTGATATGTGTTTCAATTCTCTTCCTGGCTCGTAGATAATTTTTAAGAAACTAATTCGTTGTTCTTTGTTTTTAATTTTTAAACATTTCAATTTTTTTAACTTTCCTCATATTTTTATTCAAAATCAATAAGTTTCAATCTGCATGAAAGTTTTATTATCGTCCATTACTCTTTAACTTGTATCAGTTTTTAACTCCTCATTACCTTTCCACTTGTGTCAATTCTTAATTATCCATTACTTTTAACTACACTCAATTTTTAACTCGTCATTACTTTTAACTACTGTCAATTTTTAACTCGTCATTACTTTAAACTACTGTCAATTTTTAACTCGTCATTACTTTAACTACTGTAAATTTTTAACTCGTCATTACTTTTAACTATTGTCAATTCTTAATTTGTCATTACTTTAACTACTGTCAATTTTAACTCGTCATTACTTTAACTACTGTCAATTTTAACTCGTCATTACTTTAACTACTGTGAATTCTTAATTACCCATTACTTTTAACTACTGTCAG
>NW_013669112.1:23513-33994 GCF_000517525.1 Limulus polyphemus
CTAGTGGGCTGATAAAATTTTATTTTTCATTTATATTTGAAATACAACTTTTGTGAAATCCTGTATTTCTTTTTCGGTGTTCATACGAGCAATGCAACACCATTAGTTCACCGATAGATGGCAGCACACGTAAAAACATGGTTGTTTGATTTCGCGCAAAGCTACATGAGGACTGTTTGCGCTAGCCGTCCCTAATTTTGAAGTTATATAGAAGAGAGAATGTAGCTAGTCAACATCAGCCACCGCCAACTTTAGAGTTACTGTTGTTAGACCGAAAATAGGATTAGGCCGTCACTCTTTTATAACGAACTATTGCTCCTTACGTGCTGAGCACAATTTTTCATTTTCTTTTGGCGGTAACGGGACGTGGACTTAGAATTTACGGTGCGGCAAGCTAACCACTAGGCCAAGCTCGACCCCTAACATATGATAGAATTATTGTAATTATACATGTTACTGTTACTAATATCTATTTGGACTATTTTATTTATCATATTTCTTGTTTTTTTGCAGAGCCCTCTATCGTTGATATAACCAAACTAACAGTAAGAGCCGGAAAGGACGCAGTGTTACAATGCACTGTAGAGAACCTAGGAAATTATAAGGTAATGTAAAGCAACAATAAGATGATCATGGTTTGTTGATTGTAACAATAAGTTACATTATAATAATGGGATAATATTTGTTCACTAAATAAACAAAATAACCATCTTTTACTTCATTATATTAATTGGGTAAAAGTATGTAACACACTTTTAGAACCTCGGTAACTACGCTTGTTGCTTTATGTTTCTGACGAAGACGCTATTTAACAATGAAAAATTAGATCAGTCTGAAATTATAGATATTTTGACTGGTTGTATCTTTTAGAGTGTTTTTAAATTTGTCTTGTGTTTGTTAACTTAATCACTTTAGCAGGAATAACTTAATTTAGATATTTAAATAACTTAAATATGATGCTCTAAGTGCTAAAATTACATAACATACATTTTTGGTACTCCTAATGTCGTCATTATTTATATTTAATATTTATGTCAGATCTACAAATAAATAACTATTTAGCAGTTCTCCGTTATCTAATATTCACATTGAGATTTGTTACTAAAGTTGTACTGGTTGGAGAGTAATGTTACTTATTATCGCTAGATGGCACCAGAGAATAAACAGGATATAAGTGACAATGGTTGGAGGTACTTGATGATGACAAAACCTTGTCGAAACGTTGTACATTTGCTGTTATGTTAAACTTATATTAAAGTTTTTCTTCATTGCCCATTCAAGCTGTCTCCAACCATTATTCGTCTCAAAGTGGGTTCCTCTTCATCGAAGATATAAGTGAATAACATCGCTTTTTCTCACATCCATAGATGAATTAGATAACATATCGCTTTTCCTGTTTTCACAGATCAGTTACCTACAATATCAGCAACATAGGGAAGCGATTTTATATATATTACCATCTTTATGACTGTAAGTTTGGATAGTTTTAATTTTTGACCATGTTCAGGAACTAAGGTAAAGTACGTTCTTCTTTTACTTACATCAAATATGTCGCGAATATAAAACTTGTAGCTACTACAGTTAGTTGCAATGGACTTCTAACTCTTTGAAATCGTTAGTAAAATACTAAAGTATTAGTTAATTCACAGTGATTGGAGAGAAAGAGGCTGTCCCATGCACAAACAAGTTGACTGCGTTACACTTTCTACCAACCCTGTTTATTTGGCTCCTTTTGAATACTTTGAAGTTATAATTAAAAGTGTGGTTGGACATATGCTTAAGTTGTCATTTCTGATGTTAAATCATTAGCTGTGACTGTTTACATACGTATATTGTAAAATGTATGGTAAAGATGACAGTGAGGAATATCACAGTGGTGGTACAGAATAATGTGACCAAGGTAACACAAATGTTGATTACTGTAGAATAAGGTAACCAAGGTAATAGGTTTGATTAATACAGAATAAAGTGGCCAAGGTAACACAAGTGTTGATTACTGTAGAATAAGGTAACCAAGGTAATAGGTTTGATTAATACAGAATAAAGTGGCCAAGGTAACACAAGTGTTGATTACTGTAGAATAAGGTAACCAAGGTAATAGGTTTGATTAATACAGAATAAAGTGGCCAAGGTAACACAAATGTTGATTACTGTGGGATAAGGTAACCAAGGTGATAGGTTTGATTAATACAGAATAAAGTGGTCAAGGTAACACAAATGTTGATTACTGTAGAATAAAGTAACCAAGGTGATAGGTTTGATTAATACAGAATAAAGTGGCCAAGGTAACACAAATGTTGATTACTGTAGAATAAGGTAACCAAGGTAATAGGTTTGATTAATACAGAATAAAGTGGCCAAGGTAACACAAGTTTTAATTACTGTAGAATAAGGTAACCAAGGTAATAGGTTTGATTAATACAGAATAAAGTGGCCAAGATAACACACAAGTTTTAATTACTGTAGAATAAGGTAACCAAGGTGATAGGTTTGATTAATACAGAATAAAGTGGCCAAGGTAACACAAATGTTGATTACTGTAGAATATGGTAGCCGAAACGTTTTTTCCCCCCGCTGGTAAAAGTACAAATTGACGCATGCTACAAGGATTTCTATAGCAACAGAACTGTTTTGAGGTTCGTCTAACCGCCACCGGAATATGAGATTAAAATTTATTAAGTTTTGTTTTTGAATTTCGCGCAAAGCTACACGAGGGCTATCTGCGCTAGCCGTCCCTAATTTAGCAGTGTAAGACTAGAGGGAAGGCAGCTAGTCATCACCACCCACCGCCAACTCTTGGGCTACTCTTTTACCAACGAATAGTGGGATTGACCGTCACATTATAACGCTCCCACGGCTGAAAGGGCGAGCATGTTTGGTGTGGCAGGGATTCGAACCCGCGATCCTCAGATTGCGAGTCGGGTGCCTTAACCACCTGGCCATGCCGGGCCGAAAATTTATTAAGAAGAACGTAAACGAACTGTTTCTGACCCAAATTAACAGTTAACTGACAAACACATTTGGTAATAAAACATAAAACTTTCTACTTGTTTGTGTATGACGCTAAGTTACATCCGATCATTTTGTTAAAAACAGAAACTGACGCAAAAAATTGCTTATTGACCCTATGGTATTTACAATAACTTACGATTTCAGGGTAAGAATATTTTATTTTAGGCTTATAGATGGCGCCACAACTGTAATGCGGTATTTTGATGATTAAGCACACGGTATCGTAGTACTTTCGAACTTTTAAATATGTTACACAATCAGCCAGCTTATAGCAGTATAATACAGATAATTGGTAACCGAAGATAGAGAAAATTGATTTGTCTATTAACAAACGAAGCTAGATATCCAATCTCACGTGTTTAGCCTTTGCAAAAAGGCTCATCGATCAAAGATTTGATCATTTTTCTGACGTTTTGAAGTCCTAGAAGACGCCATGCTAAGTTGCTGAAAAGGCAGGAGGCGGTTTGTTCAGTTACAATGTGATTATTAATTTGTAGTTATTAATACTTGTTTTCTTTTTGATAAACTCCGTCCATCGTGGGTATTGATATTTCTAATGTTATAAGCTCTCAGACTTTTTACTGAGCTACCGGGGATCACTAATCATTATTAACGAGATTTCTTAATCTAACTAAGTTTTTATTCAGTGCAATATTATTGTGTATCTTAATATTTATCAAGAATGAAATATTGTCGTGTAATTCTATGGTATTATCAGTTAATTCCGAAAATCTATTAATTAATTATGAAAAATATTTATATATTACAATCAGGATGAACATTGAAATAGCGAGACAGCTTGGTCCGTGAAAATAAAATACTCGTGGATATCTAGTAAATTACAATAATAGAATTAACGAAAACAGTTAATTCGTGCGCACAGTTGAGTGTAAGAGGCCTGGTAATCCCATCGTAGCTGAGAAACAGCCTTGTACGCTAGAAAATGTCGTGAGGCATGTTACCTAACAAAAAAAAAAGATCTGGTAAACATTAAGACCTTTCAAGATGAGATGCCCTGCCCTGTGTTTTTAGACTGTTACGTCAGACTCTAATGGCAACTCTCACAAACAATATAGTTTATAATATTTATAGTTTAGGTATCATTGTTACCAAGGGCTCGATTAACGTTTTAAACAACAAGAATAAGACCATCAGGATAGCAGCTTAACACAACAGGATTAGGTATCATTGTTACCAAGGGTTCGATTAACGTTTTAAACAACAACAATTAGATCATCATGGTAGCAGCTTAACACAACAGGATTAGGTATCATTGTTACCAAGGGCTCGATTAACGTTTTAAACAACAAGAATAAGACCATTATGGTAGCAGCTTAACACAACAGGATTAGGTATCAATGTTACCAAGGGCTCGATTAACGTTTTAAACAACAAGAATAAGACCATTATGGTAGCAGCTTAACACAACAGGATTAGGTATCATTGTTACCAAGAGCTCGATTAATGTTTTAAACAACAACAATTAGACCATCAGGGTAGCAGCTTAACACAACAGGATTAGGTATCATTGTTACCAAGGGTTCGATTAACGTTTTAAACATGATAGTGACAAACTTTGGACTCGAGTGAACTAGTCAAGAACTTTGGACTTCAAGTAATTATATAATGAGTTCTAACGTAAATAAACGATCGTCGAAATAACAATTCTTCTGGTAAGACGATTACAAAACTCCAAAGTAAGATGTAAATGACAGCTGTTGCAATATTTTCCCACCAGGTGGCGTGGCTACGGGTAAAGAACCACACACTGATAGCAGTGCACACTAAGGTGATACTGAGGAGTGAGCGCTACAGTGTGTCACACCAGAATCTAAAGACGTGGCAGTTAAGGATAGAAAACGTGACACTAGAGGACAACGGTTACTACATGTGTCAAATTACCACCCCCATCTTTAAAACCAAACCTGCATATCTAGAAGTAGTCGGTAGGTGGCTTAGTTTATTGTCTGAAGATGTGTGAGAAAAATAAGGGTTAATTAAGAGTGTAACACACACTCTGATTCAAATAAAGACAATTTTGATAGATTAAATCAAAAAACAAATAAACCAACTTTTTAAGAACATTACTATTTGCATACTAAATAAAACATAAACTTTAGTTGAAAACTTTTACATTTTTACAGCCGTTTGTTGTAAAACTTCGATTTTTAAACTTAAATCTATTGAAAAAGTGCTTCTTAATTCATCCTGCAGGGAACGTTGAAGGCAATTAAACCTAAATTCATTTTTTATTTGTTAAGTAAATGAAATCCTGAAGATAAATTAACGGCAGAAGAAAAAAAAAAAAATTTTGCAAGATGTTTGCGACCCTAGTCAGTAAACTGTGGTTAAAATTTACATGTTTCTGTGTCAGTTCCTCCGGCCTTTGATAGCAGCACTACCAGTAACAGCACTAGTGTCTTGGAGTACACACAGAACGTGACTCTCACGTGCAACGCTACAGGAAACCCCCTTCCCGTCATCAAATGGTGTAGAGAGGACAATCAAAGTTTCAAAGTTGGAAACCAAAAAGGTAAGCTGGTTTTTAGGTTTCTCGAAGTTTCAAAGTTGGAAACCAAAAAGGTAAATTGTGTTTTAGGTTTCTCGAAGTTTCAAAGTTGGAAGCCAAAAAGGTAAATTGTGTTTTAGGTTTCTCGAAGTTTCAAAGTTGGAAACCAAAAAGGTAAATTGTGTTTTAGGTTTCTCGAAGTTTCAAAGTTGGAAACCAAAAAGGTAAATTGTGTTTTAGGTTTCTCGAAGTTTCAAAGTTGGAAGCCAAAAAGGTAAGCTGTTTTTTAGCTTTCTTGAAGTTTAAGAGTTGGAAACCAAAAAGGTAATTTGGTTTTAGCTTTCTCTACGTGCAACAAAGACAGGAGTTCCTCTTGTCTTCTAGCTTTAACATTTGTATTACTTTACATCCATACAAACATGACTTTACATCCATACATACATGACTTTACATCCACACAAACATGACTTTACATCTATACAAACATGACTTTACATCCATACAAACATGACTTTACATCCACACAAACATGACTTTACATCTATACAAACATGACTTTACATCCACACAAACATGACTTTACATCCATACAAACATGACTTTACATCCACACAAACATGACTTTACATCCATACAAACATGACTTTACATCCACACAAACATGACTTTACATCCATACAAACATGACTTTACATCCATACAAACATGACTTTACATCCATACAAACATGACTTTACATCTATACAAACATGACTTTACATCCATACAAGCATGACTTTACATCCATACAAGCATGACTTTACATCCACACAAACATGACTTTACATCCATACAAACATGACTTTACATCCACACAAACATGACTTTACATCCATACAAACATTTACTGATCATTCGAAGAACAATTACATCCAATTCGTGCAACAATCTCAGGAGCAGCAAACTAATCCTTTGGCCTCGAAAGTACTGCATCCAGAGAGCAATTCTAAGAACTTATGCCATATCCGGTGTCGAGAAGGCCTTTCGTATAATACCAGGACTCACCAGACCCACTATCTGTGGCACTTCGTCTGTAGTTAGCGTGTATTATTTGTTTATTTTTTTACAGAGAAAAAGGCCCAAAGGCTGAGATTCTATGAATGCTGTGTAAAATTATTTGACACAAGTAATAATTTCTGATAAAATGAAAACAACGAGATCTAAGTATAATAAAGTTAATGAAAATAAGACGATTATCCTGACAAGAATGTTGGGTGACATTTTGAACTCCTTTAGCTTTACCTAAATCATGCTGTAAACAATCCGAAGACAAGTAATTTTAATAAGCAAAGGACTTTTTACAAATAAACACGCATCTTGGAGTCAAAGATGGCTGCCAACTTAAGAGATAAACTTCCTTCAACAACTATGAAATGCCGCCTTTCTTGCCAAACATACAAAAAAAGAAAATACAAGCTCCAATTCTTATGCCCATTTGTCAGTCCTTTTCCTCAGCGAAAATCGTCTGAATACGAGATTCTTGGCTCCGCGAACTTTATTAGATTTTCTTCCAACTACGACTCGGCGGACCCGGACCCATTGAAGAACAGTTATGACTAAGACCCGCTGACCTGACGTCAGCGTTTTGCCAATCAGATGGTTTCTTTTGATTTATAAACCTTCACCGAAACGAGATAAGCGCCTAGACCGAAAAACGGTTTCCTCATCAAACGAAGCTGGTGGAAGTAGAGCCGTGGTTACTGCTCTCGTTTAACGGTGACACACAGTAAAATATTTTATAATTAAGTGCGCAGAAAGCTGCTATTAAGATCCTGCCAAGCAGGTTTTAAATACTAATGGGACTAAATTTTGTAGTTTTTGATTTGTACGACTTACTAAGAGGGTATAACAGAAAGCTGCTATTAAGATCCTGCCAAGCAGGTTTTAAATACTAAATATTGTAGTTTTTGATTTGTACGACTTAGTAAGAGGGTATAACAGAAAGCTGTGAGGAAGAAAATTATAGAAAACGCGTATAGTAAAATTAAATTTTTTAGAAACAAGTGTCTCTCACACAGAGAGAAGACGTTCTCAATAAGTTTCCAGAGATGACAAATCACGTCGTACACACCTACTGTCTTTGCAAAAGAATAACATTAACTTATCATTTTGTGTTGGAAAACATTTAAAAAAAGGATGACGTAATAGTACCTCAGTGATACGGTAGTAATGTACATCTAGATTATGGAGAAATAACACAGATAAAGATGTTATGGTAGTAACGTACGGCTAGACTATGTAGAAATAACACAGAGAAAGATGTTATGGTAGTAACGCACGGCTAGATTATGTAGAAATAACACAAATAAAGATGTTATGGTAGTAACGTACGGCTAGATTATGTAGACATAACACAGAGAAAGATGTTATGGTAGTAACGTACGGCTAGATTATGTAGAAATAACACAAAGAATGATGTTATAGTAGTAACGTACGGGTGTTATTTCTACATAATCTAGCCGTACGTTACTACCATAACATCTTTATTGTGTTATTTCTACATAGTCTAGAAGGACAAGTGTTATGGTAGTAACCTACTAGACTATGTAGAAATAACACAGAGAAAGATGTTATGGTAGTAACGCACGGCTAGATTATGTAGAAATAACACAGATAAAGATGTTATGGTAGTAACGCACGGCTAGATTATGTAGAAATAACACAAAGACAAGTGTTATGGTAGTAACGTACGGCTAGATTATGTAGAAATAACACAAAGAAAGGTGATTTACTAGAGAGACGTAATATAAAAAACGATAATTAAATTTCTGTTGTTTATGATCGAGAAAATCAAGCGTCCAATGGTCACTGAAAGTCCTGTTTGAAGGTTGGTTTGATTTAGAGGTTTTAACTAAGAAAAAGTTTATCTATAAAGTTAAAAGTCTTCACTATTTACGTGGTGATCCATTTTTCATTGTTACCTTCTACGTCAAATGCTCATACACGTGTGGATTCATCTTCCTCTTGCTCCTCTCACAGTGAAACAGTACCATGGAAACAGCATCACCTTCCCCTTGGTTACCAGAGCGTACATGGGTGCCTACCTCTGTATAGCCAGCAACAATATCCCTCCACAAGTCCGTAGAAGAATCTACCTGGAAGTGAACTGTGAGTTACTTTACTTTCAAATATCGCTAGACTTCGATTTTCATTTAGTTAAATCTATTGCATTCAAGAACGGTGTCTTTTAATCTGCTTTACCAGAAACATAGAGCGTTTCCATAGAAACCGAGTTCACTGTTCCGGCAGAATGTTATTATACTTTGTGAATAGTTGGTTTGGTGTTAAACGCAAAGCTATGCAATTGGCTGTCTACGCTCTGCCCATAGAAACCAGAATTAAAAACGTTAAAAGCCCCCAAACTTAGCCCCCCCCGAGCCACTGGGTGAGGGTTAATAATTAATGGATGTAGAATTTCGGAACATAAAAATAGAAGTAGATGAACGACTTGTATTCATTCAGTTGCTATAGCGATTTTTACATGTTTATCTATTGTTTCCTTTTGTTAGAATGTGTCTTTAGTTTCAGACACATTCTCTTGGTAAGCATCTTTCCGGAGATGAGCGTTTCTCTTCTATTTGGCTCTTATTCTTTATGACAACAACTCATCACTGACACACAAACACTCTGCCACATGTGCTGGTAGTCTATTGCAGGGGTGCAGGTAGAAATCTTTAAGGGGGGAGGGCTACCTTTGGAGGAAAATGGAGATGACTGGCGAAGATCTGTTGGTATAGACTTAGGATCCTGGAGCGAAGGATTGGCTCTCTGGATTTCCAATTGTGCAACATCACTGAATATTCTACGCATGTTAGCTGCAATATTAGAGTGACAGTCAATCCATAAGTTTGAATTTTGGATATTAGGTTATTGCGTTCCCTCTGGCCAGTAGTTCAAAGTTCAGAAAGCCTTTATAGCTTTGCCATAAAAAGTAAAACAACAACAGCAACAACAAAACAACAGTAATTTCGGATCCTACCAATTCGTGTCCTTTCGGAAATGTACCTCGGTGGCGGCTAAGTTTCAGGGCTTATAGCACTGAAGTGTTGGGTTTAATTATTTGGGCTTGGTGGGACTAGTCATGCGCCAAACCAAATAAACCTTTTGGAAACCTTGGTTGGTTAGATTGTTTGTTTGTAATTAAGCACAAAGCTACACAATGGGCTATCTGTTCTCTGCCCACCACGGGTATCAAAACCCGGATTCTGGCGTTGTAAGTCCGCAGACATACCGCTGTGCCACTGTGGGGCAGTTGGTTAGACTCTTGGTAACATTCAGAAAAGTTACACCACCTTCAAGTATTATATTGTAAAAGAAGTAAATTTTCTATCTCATCAAGACAAGCGGACCATTACTATTTTTTACAGTTCTCGACCTATGTAATATTATTTTCAGTTCCTCCCACCATATGGATACCTAACCAGGTAGTTGAGGCCCCACTGGGATCAAACACGACTCTCGAATGTCACCTAGAGTCTCAACCAATAGCAGAAAACTTCTGGCTTCGAGGAGGTGAGTATTTAGCTGACCGAGAAAGGAAGTACAGGACGCACTTGGTACGAGACTCTTACAAAGCCCATATGAAACTGACCATCCAGAACGTAGAAAACGATGACTACGGCTTCTATGTATGCGCTGCAAAGAATGACATAGGAAAATCTGAAGGATCTCTGACACTATACAGTAAGTATTTTTATTTCGCGAACCAACCACTAGATAGCGCTATCTTACTGACACTATACAGTAAGTATTTTTATTTCGCGAACCAACCACTAGATAGCGCTATCTTACTGACACTATACAGTAAGTATTTTTATTTCGCGAACCAACCACTAGATAGCGCTATCTTATTGACACTATACAGTAAGTATTTTTATTTCGCGAACCAACCACTAGATAGCGCTATCTTATGAATATTTGT
>NW_013669112.1:34860-38752 GCF_000517525.1 Limulus polyphemus
GTCTAATAATCTACCTTCGCTTCATGTAGCTTCTCTCAGTTATTCAGTACGTTCGCCGACTGTCATCCGATATCTTTACTCTTACTCATCCTAATATTAGATTAATAACACAGTATTAGGTATCTCAACTGTCTGGTACTGACCTTCCACTGCTCGTTCATGCTGTACTACTCTAGAAGAATTCTATTTCTAAAAGGTCATTATTTCTTTACCTTCTGAGGAACACTGTTGTCTACCTATTCGACGAGAGGAGCTGTAGAAAAAAGATTAAATCCCGCAACGCAGCGTGAAGGGTTTAAATCAAACCTATAATTGGGCAACCTTTAGTCTGTCGCTGTTTTCAACGTTGTGGTGCTAAAGTTGAAGAATACAAAACTCGGTCCGGTTTATTAGTTTTCTGAAACTTCTTGTTTTCATTTCCGCTAAAACGATTTTGGAAGCTTTTGAGTAATTGCCCATAATGTATTTTCCATGGTCTATTTTTCCATCATGTATTTTCCATGGTCTATTTTTCCATCATGTATTTTCCATGGTCTATTTTTCCATCATGTATTTTCCATGGTCTATTTTTCCATCATGTATTTTCCATGGTCTATTTTTCCATCATGTATTTTCCATGGTCTATTTTTCCATCATGTATTTTCTCTAAAGAAAAGCATAGACCTTAGATTTTCTTTATGGTTGACCTAAAACATTTTCCCTTCGGTGGAAAAGATAAATTTGAGTGTAAAATAAACTCGTAGATAGAAGAAGAACATGTTTGGTTTAAAAGGGTGCGGAGTGAGGTGGGTGTTTTAATGTTGTATAGAACTGTTCCCACGACAAATGTTGGATAAAATTGAAACAAAATACACGATTATTTACAAAGCACGATATTTGAATAAAATATAACAAGGATTGTTGACTTACTATTTCTTTAACATTTCTTGGTACTCAAAGAGGCGGAAGAGTCAGTCACTCAGGTGCCAGAGAAAGGGACTACTGTTTTATCTCAGAGACCAGATGTACTGGTGAAACGACCCGAGGATAACCAGAAGAAGATTGAGGAGCATCCGCATAGTAAGTCTGCATCTGTTTGTTTGTTTTTAATTATGCACAAAGCTACACAAGGGCTATCTGTGCTCTGCCCACCACGGGTGTCGAAACCCGGTTTCTAGCGTTGTAAGTCCGCAGACATAGCCGCTGTGTCACTGGAGGGCACATCTGTTTGTGTGATGTTTTAGTAAGTGAAAACAGTAAAAAAAGTTTCAATAACTGTGGCATCTTGCATCATTTCTCGCTCTTGTTTTTGGACACTTCCTGTTTTGATCGCATCTTTACAAATCAGAATAGAATGTTTGTTTGTAATTAAGCACAAAGCTACACAATGGGCTATCTGTGCTCTGCCCACCACGGGTATCGAAACCCGGATTCTAGCGTTGTAAGTCGCAGACATACCGCTGGCCACTGGAGGGCAAGTCAGAATAAAATTTGACTTAAAGTTTACGAAGGACAAATCAGATAATTATCTAGTCGAGATAATTCAAGATAAAAATTTTAGTTTCTCCAAGACGTCCCCCACTCAAAGAAAACTACGTTGTCCCCAAGAAAGTAATGTGCGGAGTTTTAAATCTGAACCTGCACGTGGGCTAAACGACCATAGGGTTTCATGTGAAACAGATGTTTACCGTAAAACAGGTTGTTTCATGTGAATCTGATGTTTACTATACAACAGATGGTTTCATGTGAATCTGATGTTTAATATAAAACAGGTTGTTTCATGCCAGCCTGATGCTTGCTATAAAACAGACGGTTTCATGTGAGTCTGATGTTTAAAAATTAAACTCACATGAAACCGTCTGTTTTATAGTACTATAAAACAGATTGTTTCATGTGAGTTTAATGTTTACTATAAAACAGACGGTTTCATGTGAGTTTAATGTTTACTATAAAACAGACGGTTTCATGTGAGTCTGATGTTTACTATAAAACAGACGGTTTCATGTGAGTTTAATGTTTACTATAAAACAGATTGTTTCATGTGAGTCTGATGTTTACTATAAAACAGACGGTTTCATGTGAGTTTAATGTTTACTATAAAACAGACGGTTTCATGTGAGTTTAATGTTTACTATAAAACAGACGGTTTCATGTGAGTTTAATATTTACTATAAAACAGATTGTTTCATGCGAGTCTGATGTTTACTATAAAACAGATTGTTTCATGTGAGTTTAATGTTTACTATAAAACAGATTGTTTCATGCGAGTCTGATGTTTACTATAAAACAGATTGTTTCATGTGAGTTTAATGTTTACTATAAAACAGACGGTTTCATGCGAGTCTGATGTTTGAAGCTGTCAGATAGAGGATATCGCTGTGTTCTAATATTCGCGAGAGAAATGATATCATTGTGTTCTAATATTTAAATTGTTAGAATTCGTCTCACTGATTTGTTCATTCCTGTTTTTGACTTTTTCAACCTTTGTATATATATTTTTTTTATAAACTAAACTGAATCCAAATCGTGGCTGTTTCTTTCCAGCGCGACCTCGCCTTTTCTCTCTATCATCATAATAATAGTACGTATCATATAAAACTCGAGCCCCAGTGGTTGTGAGAATCGTAGAATAACATGACATTCGATTTTTTTTTTTTGCTAGTGATACACCGTGCCTGCTCATTCCAAGGCAGCAGCCGTCAGGGAAACATTTGAAGTCGTGTTGATTATTAACTCTTCTTAGAAAATTGGTTTTGCCAGGCTACGAAGGACTTGGGGGGGGGGGGGGAGTTCAGGAGGCACTTATTAAATTTAACGGGAAGCAACGTCGGTTTTACAGAATACTGTAATTAGTCACGCTTGCTTCGCAGAATAAACTTTGTACACCAATCTTCAAGTGTTTCAGCGAGAGCATAATACTTGTTTATCATTTACATTATTCTATTAGATTCGTTCTGACTTATGTTTCTGGTTAATTCTTAAAAAAAAAAAATATATTATATAATGATGTCTATAATGCCGCCATGCTTAGATGGAGAACTGACATATTGAAAAAGATAAAATGCTATACGAAAGCTAATTTCCTTTAGCGACATAACGTCGTTAAACCTTTGCATATCGTTATTGGAACATAAATTATTGTAAACCTTGAAGTTACTTAATTTTTATTTTATCTGACTTTAGTTTAAAACACCGAAACTGACTAATCATTCATTCTCTTCAGAGTAGGAAGTATGGTTACATATTACCATAAAACTATCACGGATCCTCTTCAGAGTAGGAAGTATGGTTACATATTACCATAAAACTATCACGGATCCTCTTCAGAGTAGGAAGTATGGTTACATATTACCATAAAACTATCACGGATCCTCTTCAGGTTAGAAAGTATGGTTACATATTACCATAAAACTATCACGGATCCTCTTCAGATTAGGAAGTATGGTTACATATTACCATAAAACTATCACGGATCCTCTTCAGATTAGAAAGTATGGTTACATATTACCATAAAACTATCACGGATCTTCTTCAGAGTAGGAAGTATGGTTACATATTACCATAAAACTATCACGGATCCTCTTCAGAGTAGGTAGTATGGTTACATATTACCATAAAACTATCACGGATCCTCTTCAGATTAGAAAGTATGGCTACATATTACCATAAAACTATCACGGATCCTCTTCAGGTTAGAAAGTATGGTTACATATTACCATAAAACTATCACGGGTTAACAGTTGACTAGCTTCCTTCAATTTAGTCTAGGGGGTAATTGTGGACTAGCTACCTTCCATTTAGTCTAGTGGTAACTGTTGACTAGCTACCTTCCATTTAGTCTAGTGGTAACTGTTGACTAGCTACCTTCCATTTAGTCTAGTGGTAACTGTTGACTAGCTACCTTCCATTTAGT
>NW_013669112.1:39752-41194 GCF_000517525.1 Limulus polyphemus
ATCAGAAGTGGCAATTAAATTCTTCTTGCTGGTTTGTTTGTTGTCAAGCACAAAGCTATACAGTTGTGTATTCTGCTCACCACGGGTATCGAAACCCGATTTTTAGCGCTAAGCCACTGAGTGACAAGTTTCTTTAACAACGAAAGGTGTATCATAAGTGGGAACTAACTATTTGTTGCAATACAAAATAGTAATATCAAAAATAATTTGTTATTAACAGACTATAATGAATAAAAGATGTATATGTAGTACTGTATTGTTTAGTACGATAAAAGTATGTTAATTTGATTCACAGAGAAGATAAGAAAGTGTTAACAGAGTGATTAACACCCACATGAAAATATTTTAGGACTATAAATTATTCTCTAAAACATTTAATTGAAGACTGGATTCATTTTAGTTGCTTTGGTGAAAAATAAACATACAATGAAGTAGTAATAAAGGAGAGAGTGAAGTAGAAATAAAGGAGAGAGTGAAGTAGTAATAAAGGAGAGAGTGAAGTGTAATAAAGGAGAGAGTGAAGTTGTAATAAAGGAGAGAGTGAAGTAGTAATAAAGGAGAGAGTGAAGTAGTAATAAAGGAGAGAGTGAAGTTGTATTAAACAGAGAGTAAAGTAGAAATAAAGGAGAGAGTGAAGTAGCAATAAAGGAGAGAGTGAAGTTGTGATAAAGGAGAGAGTGAAGTAGTACTAAAGGAGAGAGTGAAGTCGTAATAAAGGAGAGAGTGAAGTTGTAATAAAGGAGAGAGTGAATTAGTAATAAAGGAGAGAGTGAAGTAGTATTAAAGGAGAGAGTGAAGTTGTAATAAAGGAGAGAGTGAAGTAGCAATAAAGGAGAGAGTGAAGTTGTGATAAAGGAGAGAGTGAATTAATTTTCGTATCTGTATTTTTCGTTATAATCCATCAACGAAAAACAACAACAATAGGAACACTGTATTTGAAGTTGTGTCGTGTGTAAGGCTGCAGTTGTCAGTTTTACTGATGTTACAAACGTCAGCTTAATGCGACATACAAGGTATGAAATATAAATCCATTATTAAAAGCCACAAGAAACCACAGAGACAGCACAGTACATTAATATTTATAAATAGCATCTCAGACACAAGAAATACAGCCAATTTCAGGATGTTGGAAAAACCTCTTTCCCAAGAAAAACAAAACATTTTATGTTATCAATAGATTTCACACAGTGTACTTAAGAAGCCTTCCATCTATTATATAGCGTAAGTTGATTAATTAAAAATAAATCATATGCGGTTTTAAAACATCCATAAAAACATATAATACGATTTTTCTATGCAGAGAGTAATCCAACATACTTTACGATTTTTCCCTACAAACCGTAACACACCATACTTTACGATTCCTCCCTTACAAACCGTAACACACCATACTTTACGATTCTTCCCTATATACCGTAACACACAATAATATAAGATGATTC
>NW_013669112.1:42228-45573 GCF_000517525.1 Limulus polyphemus
TAATTTACGATTCTCCCTACAAACCGTAATACACTATACTTTACGATTCTTCCCTACAAACCGTAACACACAATAATTTACGATTCTCCCTACAAACCGTAATACACTATACTTTACGATTCTTCCCTACAAACCGTAACACACAATAATTTACGATTCTCCCTACAAACCGTAATACACTATACTTTACGATTCTTCCCTACAAACCGTAACACACAATAATTTACGATTCCTCCCTACAAACCGTAACACACCATGCTTTACGATTCCTCCCTACAAACCGTAACACACCATACTTTACGATTCTCCCTACAAACCGTAATACACTATACTTTACGATTCTCCCCTACAAACCGTAATACACTATACTTTACGATTCTCCCCTACAAACCGTAATACACTATACTTTACGATTCTCCCCTACAAACCGTAATACACTATACTTTACGATTCTCCCCTACAAACCGTAACACACTATACTTTACGATTCTCCCCTACAAACCGTTAGATTACTTTGTTTGCAGTTATGAAGTGAGCCGTGTTGTTGTATTCTGAGGCTTAACTTACGCATCTAAAATAAAGAAGACATAAAAATAAACAGTACAAAAAAAGCCACAACTCTTCAAAACACAAATATTAAATTTACTCGATGTTTTGCTTTTAGTTTAATCTATGCGTGAGGTAAGACGGTCCCTCTCCAGAGTACCTATGTGTAACTGTTTTTTTACGTTATACCGGCGGACAGACTTCAAAGTGAATGATTAAAGCAGACCTCAATATATTTTATTGATGAACGACTTTGATCTAGGGTAAGCACTTTGAATTTTTATAGTTACAAACTTTATATTTCAGGGGCTTGCTCTATCTCCCTTTTTTTTACTTTAAACAATTAGGAGTTATAGATAGCTGAATAAACCCGCAAAAGAAACATAGTTCAAATCCCTCCCTCTTTTTTTAAAAAAAACATGCGATTGCTTTAAGATGAGTGGCTAAGAGTTAGCCTCACCAATGACGTATATTTCCGCCATACACTTTGGCCGCAATGTACGTCGTTGCCTAATACTAGTATCCACGTTCTTTTTCACCATTGTCTTGGATAATGCGCATATTGTGCATGACCTTTCCCATCCTTGTCTGCAGCATTTAAATAACTTAAATCATCATAATTTAAGTGATTTAAATGTAATTGCTAAAAGCAACATTTATTTTAATTTGCATTGTTGTTAAGAGTTAGGTGTGGGTTATTTTACCGCATTTTTTTTGGGGGGGGGGACATTTTATCCAATATTATAGGTAAAACGGCCCCAACCACAAGAATTGAATATTTTCAATATCTAAATATCTTTTTTTGACTAAAAATGACATTTATGATAAAACCTGAATAATTTAAAACATTTTGACTTTTCATGACATTCACCTTAATTGGTGAAAAATGCATCCAAAGTTAAGTTGGCCATTTTTCTCCACCTTCCACGTAAGGTATCTTAAAACGATTTTGGAGCGTTACCACGTCGTTACAGTCCATATCACCACGTCCGGTCATGCTCTATCTGACGACCAAGCGTCATAATTTTCGTTGTACAGATAATAAACATTCCTTTCTATTTCAATGACATTAAGTACAAGAGATATTCTCGTCTTGGAAATTCCCGATCTGAATACATTTTTTATTATATGAATGTATGAATATTTTGCGTCGGAAAGGGCTGTTACATACCTTTCCAAAGAACGATCAGTTTTCGGTAGGATCATACTACCTGCGAAGGGTCAAAGTGTAGTTCTCGTAAATTCCGCGACCTTATATCAGCAGGGCTTGTGACATGATTTGTTAATTTGTTGATAATCGTTTTAATACAATGTCCTCAAACCACAAAGAAACAGTAAAACGCAATGTAGGTTAAAGATAACATCTTTTCTTGAAGTTTTATGGTCGTTTACATATTGTTTATTGTAAACTTTTCTCAGGATAATAATATCATTTCATTCAGGGGAGAAGGGCACATATTTGTTCACTTAAACATTAAAACAGATCATTATGTGACTCAAATTTAAAACCAGCAGGGTTCTTTTAAACAAGACGGAGCAGAAGTTTCCAACATTTTTGTAAAACTAAGGTTTGTTTTAAAACTTTCTGCTCGTGACTAAAGACACCCTCCTTTCTCTCACGATGTCCATTTCCAAGAAAACATTTTAAATTCCTCCCTTGTCCGATTTATTTACAGAATAGATGACATCTTCTCGAACACTCTTATTTTTATTGTTCTGTTGTTATTGTTTAACATTCACACACGGAACTCGATTATCTAATAACTGCTATAAGCCACCATTCTGTCTGGTGTTCATTTAGTACCTACAATATTTGAAAGTACATTTTTTAATGTTTAAGTCTAAGGGATATATTTAAATATTTTGGGAATCGGTCAGTCCAAATGAGATGCAATGTGATGTGTAGGTGAATGTCTTTTTCAGACAACAACATTAATCATTCGGAGTTTATCCGACTAACATTTGTCAAAGAAATATGTCATTACGATGGTCGGAAGTCAACGGGAACGTACAACACACGGTTATCTTGTAATAATTGAATCGTGAATCAAGCAGACAAGCTCCGAGAACAACGAAAACAAAGTGGCTTTATACAGTACAGAACCCACACGGCTCTTGAAGTTTTGTTAATTGACTTATGATTTCGGAAGTCAAATATTAATTTAATATATAATAAATAAAATGATAAGAAAAGTTTATGGTTATTTGATTACGTATTAGTGCCTTGATAATATCGTGCAGCCATGTAAACGGTTAGTCCAGACACGATGCTTTAATAACATCGTTATAAACGTAGCGGGAAGCTGAGCATGTCCGCGGACATCAATCTTCCCGACAACATCATTGCTTCCAAGATGTAAGATTACAGCTATATTACGAAAGATTTACTTTCGTTAAGTGAATTATCCCTCTGAAAAATATCTAAAAATAAAATGATAAAAGAGGAACCATCTTTAATGTGAGATTCAATCTTCCAGTGTGAAAACAAAACGTATGGAAATCCTTTGTGTTGGTATCTTAAAATTGATAATTTTCAGTCGACATTAAGGTTACTAGCAGACCTAATAATAGAGCTTTTATTGTAACGCATAACGTGGCACCCACGTGTGCTTGATGGATTGGTTTTTAATCAGAATAACTATCCTTAATTTCTTCTTGTCCAGCTAAAAATCTTAGTTTTTAAGATTTGGACAATACACGGCAGGAAGAGACCAAAGGGATTTATTATTCAGGAGATCCATGACGGCTTCAGGGAACCTAGAGATTGACAAACCTTTTTTGATAAGTTAAATCTCTTCT
>NW_013669112.1:46030-47457 GCF_000517525.1 Limulus polyphemus
CCCTCGTGTAGCTTTGCGCGAAATTCAAAACAAACTTTATGTTATACGAAGAACTGAGCAGTCGGCTCCTTTGATGTGTTTAGGAATAGAAATTCTATCAAAAACCTCTTGTGAATTTCCATCAGAGGAAGAAAACTATATATATATATATAACAAACAACAAAGAATAACTGCGCACTTTATAACGAAAGTCTTCAAGAAGTTAATGTCGGTTTTGGAACACTTTCATTAACCGACCCCAATAAACGTACATCACGTATAATAGTTAAACGTTAGTGTATTCTATATAGTGTGTAAAGTTTAGTATACTCTAACTCCTTATAGTGATGGCACATGACGAGACACACATTCGGCATGTAATGCCGTTTGAATACAAGAAAGAAGGAAAACAACGCCTCTGTAGCCTCAAAGAAGTTTATGGAAAAGTTTTGAACGTTCCTAAGTGTCAACGATGGTTCAGCAAATTTCGTTCAGATGACTTTAGCCTTGGAAACTGTGATGGCAGGGGCCGACATGTTGGAATTGATATTTTGAAGACGCTTGTTGAGTATAACCCAAGACAACACACTCGTGAAATGGCCCTGAAATTACATGTCTCTCATAAAACAATACGTAAACATTTAAGAAATATGGGAAAACCTGGACTCCATCTGCAGAAAGTGATGCTTTACATTTGGTGGGACATCAAAGGAGTAATTCATTTCTAACTTCTCAATCTACAGCGAACTTTTATTAGAAGAGATATCCTTTAGTGATGTTATCAGTGGCTGTGTGTCCAGGTGGTAGAAAAGATATCCTTTACTGATGTTATCAGTGGCTGTGTGTCCAGGTGGTAGATGAGATATCCTTTACTGATGTTATCAGTGAATGTGTGTCCAGGTGGTAGATGAGATATGGACACACATTCACTGATAACATCAGTAAAGGATATCTCATCTACCACCTGGACACACAGCCACTGATAACATCAGTAAAGGACATCTCTTCTACCACCTGGACACAGATCCACTGATAACATCAGTAAAGGATATCTCATCTACCACCTGAACACAGATCCGCTGATAACATCAGTAAAGGAGGTGGTAGAAGAGATGTCCTTTAGTGATGTTATCAGTGGCTGTGTGTCCAGGTGGAAGAAGAGATATCCTTTACTGATGTTATCAGTGGCTGTGTTTCAAGGTGGTAGAAGAGATGTCCTTTACTGATGTTATCAGTGGCTGTGTGTCCAGGTGGTAGAAGAGATGTCCTTTACTGATGTTATCAGTGAATGTGTGCCTAGATGGTAGAATAGATGTCCTGTACTGATGTTATCAGTGAATGTGTGTCCAAGTGGTAGAAGAGATGTCCTTTACTGATGTTATCAGTGAATGTGTGTCCAGGTGGTAGAAGAGATATCCTTTAGTGATGTTATCAGTGCATGTGTGTCC
>NW_013669112.1:48457-49633 GCF_000517525.1 Limulus polyphemus
TGTGTCTAGATGGTAGAAGAGATGTCCTTTACTGATGTTTTCAGTGAATGTTTGTCTAGATGGTAGAAGAGATGTCCTTTAGTGATGTTATCAGTGCATGTGTGTCCAGGTGGTAGAAGAGATGTCCTTTACTGATGTTATCAGTGAATGTGTGTCTAGATGGTAGAAGAGATGTCCTGTACTGATGTTATCAGTGGCTGTGCGTCCAGATGGTAGGAAAGGTGTCCTTTATCAGTGTGTGTATAATAGTTCTATATATTTTACATCCTTTGTTTTTCCTAGCTATACAATAAGGTTTATTTTCCAACAGTCTCATTTCCTCTGAATGTCCATGAAGACCTTTCTATATTGTAGCTTTCATGTTAGTAGTTCAGAGGATGAGAGATATGTAGGGTTTAATAAAGGGGCTTCTCTTACCAGATTTTTCATTTCCAGCATTGCTTGATACATACATCCAGGTGATGATATATTACCTTGTAGTTGCTTTCTACTCTGTTGAGGTTGGGAGTCTCTTGAAGATATCATGTTAATGGCACTTTTTACTGCTTTCAGCAATCCAGAGGATAGCTTGCTTTATGACATCCAGCTCTATCTTTGTGTTGTTTGTTGGATCCAGTTCCATCCTTGTGCTGCTTGTTGGATCCAGCTCCATCCTTGTCCTGTTTGTAGGAAGCTTGAATGTTCTACCAGTCTTATGCTGAATGTTGATGCTCCCCGAGACCATGAATATCCAACCAGATTCTTCGTTATCTTTGATGTAGGATCCATCTGTGGCTATGAAGACAAACATCTGTCCACCGTGATCTTTAAATAGTTCATCATAAGCTTTTTTATGCTTCATCTTCTATTGAGTAGGGTGAAGTGGTCATACCAGTCTTGGAGCTTGTATACCATGGACATGATAGTGGTGGATCTTAAAGACTATGGTTAAATGGTTATGCTAGTGGTGGATCTTGTAGACCATGGTTTAACGGTTATGCTAGTGGTGGATCCTGTAGACCATGGTTTAACGGTTATGCTAGTGGTGGATCTTGTAGACCATGTTTTAACGGTTATGGCTAGTGGTGGATCTTGTAGACCATGGTTTAACGGTTATACTAGTGGTGGATCTTGTAGACCATGGTTTAACGGTTATACTAGTGGTGGATCTTGTAGACCATGGTTTAACGGTTATGC
>NW_013669112.1:50589-52739 GCF_000517525.1 Limulus polyphemus
AGATCATGGTTTAACGGTTATGTTAGTGGTGGATCTTGTAGACCATGGTTTAACGGTTATGCTAGTGGTGGATCTTGTAGACCATGGTTTAACGGTTATGTTAGTGGTGGATCTTGTAGATCATGGTTTAACGGTTATGTTAGTGGTGGATCTTGTAGACCATGGTTTAACGGTTATGTTAGTGGTGGATCTTGTAGACCATGGTTTAACGGGTGTATATGCATTGCAGATCACATTTGAACGATTTGTTTGTTTGTTTGATTTTTCAATTTCGCGTAAAGCTACACGAGGGCTTTCTGCGCTAACCGTCCCTAATTTAGCAGTGAAAGACTAGAGGGAAGGCAGCTAGTCATCACCACCCACCGCCAACTCTCGGGTTACTCTATTACCAACGAATAGAAGAATTGACCGTCACATTATAACGCCCTCACGGCTGAAAGGGCGAGCATGTTTGATGGAACGTGCATTGGAATCCGCGACCCTCAGATTGCGAGTCAAGCGACCTAACCACCTGGCCATGTCGGGCCCATTTGAACGGACCATACCTTAAGTTTATATTGTAATTGATTAGGTTTTCTATATCAAAATGTATTATTACTAAAAATACTAAATAAGTGAATTTCTTAAACGATTTATCGCTAAAAACATTTATCCTTAGGCTATAAATAAAGGTGTTAAATACAAGGTAAATCACTGTTTCTCATCTTTTTTTTCGTCGCAGCTCCCCCTTCAGTAAACTATGAGCGCTCATGCTCCTTCTAATAAATTTTTAGACAGTTAAGATATTTTACTAAAATGAAACTTCCAAGATAATAATAGTCAAATCTTATGGTTTCATTTTAACAAACACAACTCTGAAACCCTCGATTTTAAAAACGCCCAGGTTGGTAAACACTGAGGTAAATGACGTTCGTATTACGAATAAGCAGATTGTCTTTGGTTTCTGTTTTGTGTTGAAATGTTAATTTCTTTCCAGGCCACAGGACGGATAGGAGAGTTTTCCATCTTCTTCTGTCTTCATTATTCCCCATCATCTACAGTTGTCAAGCCTCCCTATGGTAATGGAATTTCAAGATCCCCTCGTTCCATTAAGTGAGCTGACTCGAGGAATTCTACATGAACAACTCTCTTCCTCACAAGTTCCTTCGATTCGAACTCTACACGATGTGCCACTCCCAAATCTGTCACCCGATTTCCTGAGTGGCAGCTGTTTGTCCAGATTTTCATTAACCTAACCGTTATACGTTTCCTTTACTAAGGGCTTGGATAATTAATACGTGCCAAAGATTGAACTAGTGATTTGTTGGATTACTAACGTGATTTGAAAATGATGATATCCAGCGACCTCTATCACAGAGTCAGTCGCACGAGCTCTCATGGCAGTGTTATTTAACTTGAGAATTAATGCTAACAGTACATCTGGTTCCTAAAATTTCTCTGTGGTCACTTCGTACATCTTGATATTTAAAAATTCTCTCACTCTTGACTTGGCTTATTTTTGAAACGTTAACATTAAGTTCCACTATGTTTGCTAGTTTAACAACACTATATATATATATATATAATCGAGATATTTAAATGAGAGAAGCTTGTATGGATGAACAACTTTATAAGAGTTGGTATAATATTGCAGTCTAAAGCTTTGAGTTATCGGTATTTATTGGCAAATCAAATGCTGTAATTTGTTGTTTATTTGCATAGTGCGATATTTGTTAGAGACTTTTGTTTTGAAGATAAAATAATATCGATTAATTTTATAAGCTGTTAGTGACATTATTCAACTTATTATCTTCCAAGGGCGACATTTTAACATCATACTCGTTTTTATGTTGTTGAGATATCACTTAATAATGCTAATTTTTATTATGTTGTTAAAGTATTGTTGTGAGCTACTGTTTACATTTTTATTATGTTGTTAAAGTATTGTTGTGTATCATTTCTCGCATTTTTATTATGTTGTTAAAGTATTGTTGTGAGTTACTGTTTACATTTTTATTATGTTGTTAAAGTATTGTTGCGAGTTACTTTTTGCATTTTTATTATGTTGTTAAAGTATTGTTGTGAGTTACTGTTTACATTTGTATTATGTTGTTAAAGTATTGTTGTGAGTTACTGTTTACATTTGTATTATGTTGTTAAAGTATTGTTGT
>NW_013669112.1:53338-55435 GCF_000517525.1 Limulus polyphemus
TTATGTTGTTAAAGTATTGTTGTGAGTTACTTTTTGCATTTTTATTATGTTGTTAAAGTATTATTGTGAGCTACTGTTTACATTTTTATTATGTTGTTAAAGTATTGTTGTGTATCATTTCTCGCATTTTTATTATGTTGTTAAAGTATTGTTGTGAGTTACTTTTTGCATTTTTATTATGTTGTTAAAGTATTATTGTGAGTTACTGTTTACATTTGTATTATGTTGTTAAAGTATTGTTGTGTATCATTTCTCGCATTTTTATTATGTTGTTAAAGTATTGTTGTGAGTTACTTTTTGCATTTTTATTATGTTGTTAAAGTATTATTGCGAGTTACTTTTTGCATTTTTATTATGTTGTTAAAGTATTGTTGTGAGTTACTGTTCACATTTTTATTATGTAAAGTATTGGGGTGAGTTACTTTTTCCATTTTTATTATGTTGTTAAAGTATTATTGCGAGTTACTTCTTGCATTTTTATTATGTTGTTAAAGTATTGTTGTGAGTTACTGTTTACATTTTTATTATGTTGTTAAAGTATTGTTGTGAGTTACTGTTTACATTTTTATTATGTTGTTAAAGTATTGTTGTGAGTTACTGTTTACATTTTTATTATGTTGTTAAAGTATTGGGGTGAGTTACTTTTTGCATTTTTATTATGTTGTTAAAGTATTGTTGCGAGTTACTTTTTGCATTTTTATTATGTTGTTAAAGTATTGTTGTGAGTTACTGTTTACATTTTTATTATGTTGTTAAAGTATTGGGGTGAGTTATTCTTTGCATTTTTATTATGTTCTTAAAGCGTTATTGCTACAAAATTAGTTCGAAGATTTCATTTGTTTGATAGCAATAACTCTGCTTATGGTAAGATTATTTAAAATGACCTGTTTATGAGGTGTGCTAGTTGATGCTTGTGTACCAGTAGGTTGCACAAGTGACATATTTAAAAAAGTAAGCGATCTAAATGATATACTACCAGTGAAAGTTGATTTATCAGGTCTATCAGCATCCACAGTGGTGTAATAAACAGATGAGTGAGTTTTAAAATATTAAATGACATATTAACACATTAGGGATAATCCTTCAGAGTAGTTAAGTGACATACTAATCTATAAAGCTTATAAAGTGACGTAATAAAGTATAATAGGTGATCTATAGGGCTTATAAAGTGGCGTACTAATCATAATATGTGATCTATAAGGCTTATAAAGTGACGTACTAATCATAATAGTTGATCTATAAGGCTTATAAAGTGACGTACTAATAATAATAGGTGATCTATAAGGCTTATAAAGTGACGTACTAATCATAATAGGTGATCTATAAAGCATATAGAGTGACGTACTAATAATAATAGGTGATCTATAAGGCTTATAAAGTGACGTACTAATCATAATAGGTGATCTATAAAGCATATAGAGTGACGTACTAATAATAATAGGTGATCTATAAGGCTTATAAAGTGACGTAATAAATTATAATAGGTGATCTATAAGGCTTATAAAGTGGCGTACTAATAATAATAGGTGATCTATAAAGCATATAGAGTGACGTACTAATAATAATAGGTGATCTATAAGGCTTATAAAGTGACGTACTAATCATAATAGGTGATCTATAAAGCATATAGAGTGACGTACTAATAATAATAGGTGATCTATAAAGCATATAGAGTGACGTACTAATAATAATAGGTGATCTATAGGGCTTATAAAGTGACGTACTAATCATAATAGGTGATCTTTAGGGCTTATAAAGTGACGTAATAAATTATAATAGGTGATCTGTAAAGCATATAGAGTGACGTACTAATCATAATAGGTGATCTATATGGCTTATAAAGTGACGTACTAATAATAATAGGTGATCTATAAAGCATATAGAATGACGTACTAATAATAATAGGTGATCTATAAGGCTTATAAAGTGACGTACTAATCATAATAGGTGATCTATAAAGCATATAAAGTGACGTACTAATCATAATAGGTGATCTATAAAGCATATAGAGTGACGTACTAATAATAATAGGTGATCTATAAGGCTTATAAAGTGACGTAATAAATTATAATAGGTGATCTATAAGGCTTATAAAGT
>NW_013669112.1:55693-58302 GCF_000517525.1 Limulus polyphemus
ATTATATTAGGTGATCTATAAGGCTTATAAAGTGGCGTACTAATAATAATAGGTGATCTATAAAGCATATAGAGTGACGTACTAATAATAATAGGTGATCTATAAGGCTTATAAAGTGACGTGCTAATCATAATAGGTGATCTATAAAGCATATAGAGTGAACTTATTATAATTAGTACGATTATAATTAGTACGCCACTTTATAAGCCCTATAGATCACTTATTATAATTAGTACGCCACTTTATAAGCCCTATAGATCACCTATTATAATTAGTACGCCACTTTATAAGCCCTATAGATCAGGTGATCTATAGGGCTTATAAAGTGGTGTACTAATCATAATAGGTGATCTATAAAGCATATAGAGTGACGTACTAATTATAATAAGTGATCTATAGGGCTTATAAAGTGGCGTACTAATTATAATAAGTGATCTATAGGGCTTATAAAGTGGCGTACTAATCATAATAGGTGATTTAAAACGGCTTTAATAGCTTTGATATGTAACTATCATTACAGTTGTGTGATATAACAGTAGTTTATCTTGATTCATCGGGGGCATAAACATGTGTGTTTATTTGTCAAACAATAGAAGACAGGTATCACACCATTGTTAGCAAGAATAGGTCGTATTGTTTTAGTCGTATATTACACAATATTAAGTGTACTTGTCAGTATACACTATGTTGAGTGATTAAGTTACAGTTATATTACACAATGTGAAGTGTACTTGTCAGTATACACTATGTTGAGTGATAAAGTTACAGTTATATTACACAATGTGAAGTGTACTTGTCAGTATACACTATGTTGAGTGATAAAGTTACAGTTATATTATGATTAAGTTACAGTTATATTATGATTAAGTTACAGTTATATTACACAATGTGAAGTGTACTTGTCAGTATACACTATGTTGGATGATTAAGTTACATTGAGGCAGGCACGATAATCCAATTATTATGGAGATTTATTAAGCCTCTGCCTGAACATATTATCTCTTACTTTGCCATGCTGTTGAACCGTGATTTTTGTCTGGAAAAGAACCACTGTTAATGCTACAAACTAGTGAAAACTAACTAACGAAAACAGAGTTCTACATTTAATAAAAGTAGTGTTTTTAGAACCCACTAAATCATTCACTTGTAATTTTTCACGTAAATTCTGGTTCCAGGTATTAACATTGATACTGATATCATAACACTTATTTTAACTTCACATCTCAGTGCTATAACAAAGTGGTTTTGGTATCACATCCGAAGAGTCTGAAATGAAACGGTCTCATGGATCAGTTGCAATATACAGCAGCATAAACTGAAATCTGTGAAACTGAACAGAAATAAAGGCTACATGAAAGTGTCCTGGCGCTCTTTAGTGAGGCTGTAATAGTTACTTTTCTTAAACAAAAGTCACGAGGAATATATTATAACTAAAATTAACGAACTGAGTACTCAAAAAAAAATGTTTTCACGTCTGAATTTAGATTACGATTGAGACGGGTTTATTGGAAATTTTAAACCTGAATGTTAGTTTTTTTTACATTTAGAATTGATTTCATATATGACGGGAGTGGGGGCACGTTTAAATGAAGAGCCGGTTTAAGTATATGTTACGAGCATGAGAATGCACAGTTTGTACTTATATATTCATACATATATATATATATGTTAGTTAAATGTGATGTTTCAAATATTTCTTTGCTTATATATTTTTGAAAACATATAAATGTAAATATTTCAAAAATTACTTCTAAAGAACCTTTATTACATATGTATGAGTTTAGGCTTTCTGAAATATTGGTCAGGAATGCATGTTTACACTTTCTATTATGGCTTACTATGATGGTAATAATCCGTTCAGTTATTCCTTTAATCTTCATCAACTGATGATATTTAGTGCAGAGACCTCTGGTATATGTGTCAAGGAATAAAGTTAATATAACAAAACCCAATGTTTTCTTATACCTTAATCGTGTAAGCTGTGTGTATTATTTTATCACCCAGCTATGAAGAGCCATCTTGGAATCTCACTGCACCAGAAACGTGACCGACTCAACAAAGCATCGGATTGTTGGAGGCAAACAAAAACTAGAGAAATGAACCAATAAACTTATTTTGACCAAACGAAGGAAGAAGATTTAATCCTGATGTGAAATATGACAAACATTATATATTAGATCTGTTAATGAAATATGACAAACATTATATATTAGATCTGTTAATGAAATATGACAAACATTATATATTAGATCTGTTAATGAAATATGACAAACATTATATATTAGATCTGTCAATGAAATATGACAAACATTATATATTAGATCTGTCAATGAAATATGACAAACATTATATATTAGATCTGTTAATGAAGTTAATGAAATATGACAAACATTATATATTAGATCTGTTAATAAAATATGACAAACATTATATATTAGATTTGTCAATGAAATATGACAAACATTATATATTAGATCTGTCAATGAAATATGACAAACATTATATATTAGATCTGTTAATGAAATATGACAAACATTATATATTAGATCTGTTAATGAAATATGACAAACATTATATATTAGATCTGTTAATGAAATATGACAAACATT
>NW_013669112.1:59121-68253 GCF_000517525.1 Limulus polyphemus
ACCACTAACATATTGTCTTCAGTTACATGTAGCCACTAACTTACTGTCTTCAGTTACATGTAACCACTAACATATTGTCTTCAGTTACATGTAGCCACTAACTTACTGTCTTCAGTTACATGTAACCACTAACATATTGTCTTCAGTTACATGTAACCAATAACTTACTGTCTTCAGTTACATGTAACCACTAACATATTATCTTCAGTTATATGTAACCACTAACTTACTGTCTTCAGTTACATGTAACCACTAACATACTGTCTTCAGTTACATGTAACCACTAACGTACTGTCTTCAGTTATATGTAACCACTAACATATTGTCTTCAGTTACATATAGCTATTAACGTACTGTCTTCAGTTACATGTAGCCACTAAACCACTAACGTAACTTACTAGTGAGTTCTGGTTTTTATTCAAACTGTTTTAAAGTTTTTCACAATGTGTTATCAAAGTGCATTAGGCATTTTCAAGCTAAGTGAGAGCCTTAATTATAAGAACTTAAGACTTTTGAGAGTTGTTTGAAACTAAAAATAGTGGTTGTAGAAAAAAGGACAGAGACTGAAGCTTCTAAGCAACCAGCCTTTCCGTGTGTTTTAAGAGATGCTAAGATTGACTGAAACGTTCCACGAACAAAAACAAACACGGTTTTTATTAAGGAGATCAGCCTTTATGGCGCACGTAGTTTATTTCAATTAAAAGCTGTGGTTTTTCTAAGCAGGACATTGATTTATTTCATAATAGTATTGGAAAAGAACCTTGACAGCTCACCACACAGTTACATATCCAGTTTTAACTAACGCAGGCTATAATTAAGTTCAAGTTATGAAGCCAGTCTTAAGATATTTTTTTTGTGTGTGTTTTTAAACCAGAACACATTTAATTCTGTCGTATAAACAAAAGGTTTTGGCTCGAATTTAATATCTCTTCCCAATGTCTATGTTTAAATGGTTTAACAAAAATAACAACACGTTACAGAAGCGATTTGTTTCATGAACAACGTATTAGTACTTTTCGAACTTTTTTATTTGTCCTTAATTATTAATTTTTAATGGATGAGCTACAGTGTTAGCAGTTTCTATTGTTCCATCCCGGGCTTTTGTTCGAAAAACTTTGTTCTTATCAAGCCTGTATTCTTATTGGTCCATCGTCTTTTGGTAAAGTTTCTTTTTCTTACACTATAGTATGTAGCTGGTCTGGCGTGTTATTCCTATGGTAACACCTGGGCTTTTGTGAGTCTGTAGAATTTTTCGTTCTAAGCTGGCAGAGTCTGTTAGACTTGGCCTCTCATTTCCATGGCTACATTCGTGTCTTTGTAGATAAAATTATATTCTTCAGAAATCGGGTGATATCTGTGGCTTCATTAATGTTCTTTCAAATCAGACGACACCTGCTGGGTTCTACTGCACTCTGAGTGGCTCGTTGAGTATGTGGTATACCTGTAACTTTGAAGAGAAACACTCTGTTCCTAAGAATCTCCACATCTTTTGATGCCAACATCCGATGTGTTTTATTTATTACGAACGTTTTAGCCTAATCCTGACGCTCTATGGTAACAAGTATGATAATTTATCAAGTAGTAGACTGCAAATAAATAAATAAATAAAGAAATAATCCTCCTGTGATGAATTACAAACGTTTAAGTGAAAAGTGATGGCGTTGTAGTTATAACACTGTGGCTCTGACGTTGAATCGTATATATTCAGTTACAATAGGTTTTAATCTCGATTATGTCTTATCTATGTGACCTACGACCTTAAACCTTATCTTAGTGACATTAGATCCTGACTTTGGATTATTTATGCGATTTTTACATTTAACCCTTGACTTATTTTATATGATTACGGCATCAGGTCCTTGCTTGTAGGTTGGCTTATGTATGTGACCTTGATTGTAGGTTAGCTTATGTATGTGACCTTGACACTTGATGTTAACCTCTAATACAGCTTAGATTTGACAAATTTATTAACGGAAAATAGAATAAACGTGGAGAAATCAGTTTATTTATTACGCTGAAAACCTTACAAAGTTATATATATATATATATAGCCAAGTTGTCCTTCTGTATGTCTGTCTGAGGTCAGAGGTTGCTGTGAGGAACTGGCTGAACCGATTTCGATGAAATTCAGTAGGGTAAGTTAAACGGACTTCTTAAAGATCAAATATCAATCGGGTAAACGGTTTGAAATCCATTTAAACCTTACCGTTTTAATGCTACTATTATAATATGACCTCATTTGAGCGAGGAGGTCAGTAGCAAAACACGTGGAGCCAACGCCTAATGAAAATGAAGTTACACAGGTATTTTCGTATCGGACGAACAGTTGGGTGCCACGGCTCAAAATAGTGGAAGGTGGCGACACACGCCATCGCTTATAACAATATTCCTAAGCCACGCGTTGCCGAATACCTTTGAAAGTTTGGCTAAAGATGATAAACGTTTATTAGCCCAACGGAAAAGCTGGCTATGTGGCTAAACTTTGGAGCCAAGTTACACTTTATCAGATTCTCTAATGGAGATTAACATTTTATATCGCGAGTTATAGATCGTTGTAGAAAGATAAACATATCAAATAGCGAAGTAAGATGGAGCTCCAGAGAAGGCGGGAGAAGTGTTCTATTATTGATAACAAAAACACAGCTTTCTTGATGACGCTCAGGTGAACGTGAGGCGTAAAATTAACGTGCATGCAATACAGTTGTGATGGAAGAAAAAAATATGGAAGATGAAGATAACTGAAAAGGGCCGTGGGTTTTCATTTCAGTGGACCAGATGAATAAGTCTGAGCCCATTATTGTACCGTGCTTTCAAGAATCAGCAACGCTTGTTATACATTTTTTCTATCAAATAAATTATATTAACGTGGTATACGTAAAGTAGGGCTAAATCACACACACAGTAATGTTTTGTGTGTGTGTCTCTATAGGTCAACGTCACATTGAAGAGAAACGTATTATATCGTAATCTATTGTTTAGAAATATGTGACCTTCGACGTGGTCAATAGGGCGCTTGTATCACAGGGGTGGTAAAAATGTAATCTGTATCACATTGAGTGGTCAAGAAGTCATCGGCATAACACTTACTGGTCAAGAGATGAGCTATATTACAGTGCGTGGCCAAGAAGTTATCTGTATCACAGTGAGTGGTCAAGAGGTCATCCGTATATCATTAAGAGGTCAAGAGATGAGCTATATTACGGTGAAATGTCATCTGTATCATACTGCGTGGTCACGAGGTCATCAATATCAAGCAAGCGATACTCTCGCCTTTACAGGTTGAAACGACTGCTAATGTAATGTACGTATGTATGTATGACGGTCCTTAGAGAGAATAGCTGAGCTAAGCAAATAGAAGTCAGGACGCAATATTTGCAGCTGGGATCACCACATGCCACCCGAAACCATGCCTGTTTAAGTCAATAACTAATCAATAGTCATCGAGAGTGAGGGTTCCTGCGGGCATCTCGCCTCACTCCCTGAAGGAGAACGGTTAAAGATTTTCTAACCCTGGATCAAGTCCAGCGTCGAGAAAATTCTTTATGCGGCCATACTTCCACGTAGTTTACGGCTCCTTTTCTCTTGCGTAACTTTTCTTGTTACAGGTGCAACTGTGGGAATTCGCTTCGTCGCATTATGCGTTGTTGCAGAAACCATTAGAATATCGCCGAATAAAGAGAAAGCGAAGCGGATTGAAAAGCGCGTGACTCGAGTCTTATTCATCGTGCAAAAAACAACAACAACAACAACATCACTTATGTGCTTCTGTTCGGCTTCAGTTAAAAAACAGCAACAACAACACTTATGTGCTTCTGTTCGGCTTCAGTTAAAAACAGCAACACTTATGTGCTTCTGTTCGGCTTCAGTTAAAAAACAACAACACTTATGTGCTTCTGTTCGGCTTCAGTTAAAAAAAAACAACAACAACACTTACGTGCTTCTGTTCGGCTTCAGTTAAAAACAGCAACAACAACACTTATGTGCTTCTGTTCGGCTTCAGTTAAAAAGCAACAACAACAACAACAACACTTATGTGCTTCTGTTCGGCTTCAGTTAAAAAAACAATAACACTTATGTGCTTTTGTTCGGCTTCAGTTAAAAAACAACAACACTTATGTGCTTCTGTTCGGCTTCATTTAAAAAACAACAACACTTATGTGCTTCTGTTCGGCTCCAGTTTGATATTTTACTTTCTTCATCAACGAAAACCAAAACTAACCCTGTTCGAAAAAAGTTTTGGTTTTCGTTCTAAGACTGTTTGTTTTAGATCAAAGACACATTGGGCTCTCTGCTGAGTCAACCAAGGGGAATCGAACCCCAAATTTAGCGTTGTAAGCTCCTTGACTTACCAGGGGACTCTAAGACTGTGTTAAGAAAGAGCATCAAGCGAAACGTTTAAACACAGATGTCGTTAACACGTTGACGTTAGACAAGTCTACACACGTTTTAGTCACGTGTAAATATCGCAGTTTCATTGCGATACGAACTTTAACAATATTCATGTTGCAGTTCAAACATCATGTACGTCTTGATTATTGAAGTATCAGCTAAAGACTGTGCAAATATTAAGTTCGTGAAATCAGGAGGAGAGAGAGAGAGAGAAGTTTGTTAAACGTAGTTGGTTGAGGCTAAAACTTTTCGATATGCTGCACCATGATGAAGGTCATGTCGATAACCTTGCTGCAGATGCGAACTTTTGTAGAAAACAAATACTACCAGGGTCCATTTCACGTCAAATAAAAGTAAATTAGAAGATTTGTTATTTAAAAACTCGACGAACCCATCTATGCCCATACGCTCGAAAAGCCGTGACGTAAAGACGACTGAGAGAGACTGTCAGCAAGAAATAGAAAGGTTTATTAAAAAGAATGTCCGAAAATAGATTAGTGGAAGATGGTCAAGAGTGCATACATATATATATATATATATATATAATGTAAATATAAACGTTATTCAAACAACCAATTTAATATGTACATAATAAAGAAAGATTGCGTTAAAACAGCAAGACCAAACCTATGGTAAACCAGAACACATTTAATTCTTAATAAAAACTATAGCGCTACGTAACCAAAATAAATGAAGTCACTAGGGAACAGACTATGATGTTGGAAATATAATTTGATGTGTTCTGGTCTTTGGAAGGGAATAAACAAGTAGAATCCCCATGGTTTGTGTGAAGTTAGGCACATAGCTACACGACGGACTATCTGTACTCTGCCCTTCACAGGTATCGAAACCCGATTTCTAGCACTGTAAGTCCGCATAGTGATGAGGATACACTGTCTATTAGTCTTAACCTCCATTCGTGCAAGATTCACACGTAAAGAATAATAGAGTAAAATGAGAAAATTAAATAAAGTGAGAAAAGAGAGTAAGGTGAGGGTGCAGTAAATTAATCAGGTCCACTAATTGTATAAAGTCGTTTTTTTTTCCCAAACATCCTCTACGGATGTGACGGATTTAGAGAAGTAAAACGTACTTTACATATGGAAGAGATTCAGTCATTAAAATACCATCTATAACAGTCATTAGGGACACAATCAAATGCCTTTTACTTTCTCGGCTATTTGAAATCGATCTTTTCTTGACGACCGCCAAGAAGGGGGGCCGTTTTAAACAACTGAAACTGAAACATATTGAGTGTTTACTTACGTTTCCTTTCTATAGAATTAACAGTCAATCTTTAGAATATGCTACAGCTTTCAAGAGATGAGACAACCAATAAGCAAGGGAAGAATGAACGCCAGCAAATCACATAGTTAGATTTTTCTTGTATTTTTTTTTTCTAATAAGTAAAATACTTGAACATATGGAACATCTGAATAAAGCATTTGACCGATTTTTAGAAAGCAACAACTAAACAACGCAATAGGTTTTGGTAGAAAATAGAAATTATTATAATATGATCTCCCGGTGGGACAGAGGTAAGTTTACGGACTTACAGCGCTATAATCCGGGGTTCGATTCCTCGCGGTGAACACAGCAGATGCTTATATTTCCTTCCATTAATTCACGGTTCCTCTGAAAAAGTTTGCCCTAATTACAGTAAATGAGTCACAGTTTTCGCGCTAAACTACCCAATGACTATCTGCGCTAACTTCATCTAGTTTCGAACTGAGACATTAGAGGGAAGGTAGCTAGTCAATAACACCCTCCACCAACTCTTGCCATATTGTTATTTGACAGGATAGTTGGATTTGACTGTCACTCTTATAGTGCCACCATCTTAGCTACAAAGTGTGTAGCTCATTTTATGGCAACGGGCTGCGACTCAAGAACTCTATCGCTGGAGTTCATAATATTGACAAGAATGAATTAAATAGTAAAATTACGATTGATAAGGTAGAAGATTTTAGCTATTTTCAGCTATTTTTAGCTATTAACACTCTTGTGTTTCCTAAACCACAAAATGAAAGCTTAAAACATTTTGTTTATTTGTTGAATTTCGCCAAAGACACGCGAGGGCAATCTATGATGGCCGTCCCTAATTTAGAAGTGATAGACTAGATGGAAGGCAGCTAGCCAAAAATCACCCAACAGCAACTCTTGGACTACTCTTCACCAACAAATAGTGGGATTGACCGTCTGAAAAGGCGAGCACGTTCTGTGATGAGATTCGAGTTCAGCATCTTAGCTACCAGGCCTTAAAAATAGAAGACACAAGTTTTATAAGATCACGCTATGTTTGGAGAGTTTCAATAAACGTTTCTGCTACTTTGTAAGTTCTAAATTTACATTGTAGACATAAACATTTATGGCAAACTCTTAAAACATTATTTACGAAACTATAATTTGATTACCCCGAATTATAGACTGATTACACAGGTCTGTGATGGTCTTATTGTCTTGAAATTTTTACATGTTCTACAGTAGTTCTTCAATGATGAATCCGAAAATTATATCCATTATATCCATCACATACAAATTTTTCACAAGACCTAATGTATACTTTTACACAAGTAAGTCATTGTCATTGAAATCGGGTCGCATTTTGATATGCTCAAAATGTTGACAACCACTGGCTATAAATTTCTCTAGACCAATCGCGACGTGAGAGTCTTATCGATCGTTGTAGAACCCAAACATAACAATAAAAAAATGTTCATTGTGGTAAACGAAACAATAATTTGATCTAAGTAGCTTTGTAGCTAAGCACAAAGCTATAAAATGGGCCATCTGTGCTCTTCCCACCACGGGTATCGAAATCCGATTTATAGCGGTGTAAGTCCGCAGCTGCTTGATCTACGTAAGACTTTATTTCTTTTCCAATTTTCTCAAAAATCCTTACGCGATAGAAAAAAATGAATATTATTTTCGAAATCCGCGTAGCTTAATTATGGAAAATCCGTTATTAAAACCAAAACAACTTTTTTATGAAGTCTAAATTCGCAGGGGGGGGGGGGCTTTGTTATTATTAATAAAATAGGGAAGATTAGGAGAGTTTATTATATTACACAGTGGATCAACAGTTCGATGATTGTAATACAGATTTAGTTTCTTTGAATCAAAGGTGAAATCGAAAATATAATCTGTGACGTAGAGGTTTAATGCATCTCTGATTGGCTGTTCCATTTGCTGTGGACTGCAGTTTCATCTATTCAAGGCTCATCAGCACAGCTTGAGTCAGCGAATCAAAGAAATACAATTAGGCCTGTTATAATGGTGAAGTATATAATACTTAGGTGAAATACCGTAATATTATTTACACGCATAAATTAATTTATGATACGACAAAGTGTGTTAAAAATGACTCAAAACCTCCATAAACATGCTCGCCCTTTCAGCCGCGGGGACATTACAAAGTGATGGTAAATCACACTCCATAATTAGGGACGGCTAGCAGAGTTAGCTTTGCGAGAAATTCAACAAATAATAATTAAATAAGCAAATGATTCTATAACTTAAAGCTAATCATTACCATCTTTTAAGAGATCGATAAACAGTATTAGATAAAGAATCATCACTCTAAGCATATGCTTAAGTTCTGTTTAAAGATTTTTTAGAAATTGATTTACAATATTAGATAAATTAATCACTGCGTTGACGATGTAACACGAGACAAAGTTATCCGATAACATGTAACAGAAGGCCATTGGCGTCTGCGTTTTGTCAGAATGTAGAGGAATGTAAAATGACAAGCAAGGTTGGATATGTATGGAATTAATTTTGACATCAACATGTCTTGAGAAGAGTCACGTGACTGCAGCTATATTTTCATTGATAAAAGATAACCAGTGATTATTAAACTTAAAAACTAACCAATATTTTTGACAATTATAAATATAAAACATTGAGAAGGGGTTGTTTGTTTGAAATTAAGCACAAAGCTACACAATGGGCTATATGTGCTCTGCTCACCACGGGTATCGAAACCCGGTATCTAGCGTTGTAAGTCCGCAGACATACCGCTGTGCCACTGGGGGCTATAGATTGTTTGTTTGTTTTAAGTTAAGCACAAAGCTACACAATGGGCTATCTGTGCTCTGTCAACCACGGGTATCGAAACCCGGATTCTAGCGTTGTAAGTCCGCAGACATACCGCTGTGCCACTGGGGGCTTCCAAGACGAAGTATCGCCTTCAAAAAGAGCGAAACATGAATAATCATTTAAGCTCCTCTCTTGTTGTCATAAGCTGGGCAAATCAATAGATTCTGAGTTTAATAAGCCGAATTCTATAGCTAAAGGATCCTGGGGCCAGAATCTGGGAGTCGAACATGAATTTCGTTATCAGAATTATAGGCTCAAATCCTTCTAGATTTCAGTAGTGTAATATTTTAGTCATAAAACATATTTGAAATTTATTGTTATTAAAATGATAAAAAATCCATTATAGAGGGAGACACCTATTCATTTCGTTTGTTTGTTGTTAGGCATAATGGGGTATCTGTGCGGTGCACACCACGGGTATTGAAACATTAGGAAATTCAAATTTGGTATTTAACAAACAATATCGTCTAGGTTTAATCTGTATTTTACACACACTTCTCTCTGGACAAAATACTGCACATTTAAGCATTAAAACAATTTTAATGAAACAAAAAAAAAACGAATCTTTTAGTTTACATCAATTCTTTCCCTAATGATAATCACTGTTTTTTTTTAATATATATATATAGAGAGTGATATTAT
>NW_013669112.1:69124-74468 GCF_000517525.1 Limulus polyphemus
ACAAACCGCTTCCATATAGAGAGTGATATTATTTAAATTTGTACATAGATACACATAGCAGAACAAACCGCTTCCATATAGAGAGTGATATTATTTAAATTTGTACATAGATACACATAGCAGAACAAACCGCTTCCATAGAGAGAGTGATATTATTTAAATTTGTACACAGATACACATAGCAGAACAAACCGCTTCCATAGAGAGAGTGATATTATTTAAATTTGTACACAGATACACATAGCAGAACAAACCGCTTCCATTCGTATGCTTTATAGTAAGAAAATATCTTAGATAGAAAATCAAATAACATATTTTGTATCTAGTGAGTAAGTAATACCTCTAAAGAAGCAGTCTGATGCTTTTCAGTAAGGCATATTCTTTTCTTTTTGCTGCCTCCGTCCATTAACGTAATTAACCCTATAATGACCTATCTTGGCAGAAGGCTCATCAGCTTTATAGTGGAAATCTCGTCGATAAAAGTTGTAACAGCCAGGCTTAAGATAATGCCGATGGGATATCTTTTAAGTCATCTTTTTCTAAATGGAAGATAGCGGTGCTTGCGAGATTTGCAGACGTTTGTGTACAGAGAGAGAGATTGTTGTTTTTTTGGACAGTCATTTCAAATAGGTGTACACATGCATTTCTATCAGTAAATTGAATTACACAAATGAAATTAGAACACTTGATATCAAGGAATTTGTTACTGTGAATATTCCGTACATTTATCTATCTAGAATATATATATATAGCGGATTCGAAGATTGACTTGAGTTTTCCTAACAAATTGATCTTTTTATATAATACGGAGGCGGAGAATGGATACATAATAGAGATTATTATTCTTATCCTTTGAAATAAACCAGAACAGGGTTTCTTGAACTTTACCACCCATCGATTGGTAAGAAAAAATCGTAAGAGAAAAAGAGAATACTAAAAGAGTTTGTTAATTATGATAAATTTATTTAGCTGTCTAGAAATGTAGAGCCAAATAAATATAAGTTCTGTCTTTATAGTGGTACATAAGTAACACCGTATTGTAGATTCCAGAAAGTAGGCTGAAACGTGAGGTAGACTTCACATTTTGAACAAAGCAGCATAAATATGTATATCGTATTTGTTGGTTTTATACAGTTCCAAACCACGTATTCACCTAGAAAGGATAACCTGGCCTATTAAATGTTTCTCCATGATTATTAGACCTTTTAGCAGTTGTATTGAGTCCATAAACAGTAATAGTTTGAAGGTTTTATATTGAGTCCATAAACAGTAATAGTTTGAAGGTTTTTATATCGAGTCCATAAACAGTAATAGTTTGAAGGTTTTTATATCGAGTCCATAAACAGTAATAGTTTGAAGGTTTTATATCGAGTCCATAAACAGTAATAGTTTGAAGGTTTTATATCGAGTCCATAAACAGTAATAGTTTGAAGGTTTTTATATCGAGTCCATAAACAGTAATAGTTTGAAGGTTTTTATACTGAGTCCATAAACAGTAATAGTTTGAAGGTCTTTATATCGAATCCATAAACAGTAATAGTTTGAAGGTTTTATACTGAGTCCATAAACAGTAATAGTTTGAAGGTCTTTATATCGAATCCATAAACAGTAATAGTTTGAAGGTCTTTATATTGAGTCCATAAATAGTAATAGTTTGAAGGTTTTATATTGAGTCTATAAACAGTAATAGTTTGAAGGTTTTATATCGAGTCCATAAACAATAATAGTTTGAAGGTTTTATACTAAACTATTACTGTTTATGGACTCAATATAAAACCTTCGAAACTATTACTGTTTATGGACTCAAAGGTTTTATATTTATTGATATTTGAGTCATTTTCTGTAAGTATAAAAAGTTAAACAGAAATACTTATGCACGTTGTAAAATGATTATTACGTGGAAAACATTGACAAGAACATTAAGGCATATGTATTAACTAATTAATAAATATTATTTTTACCAGTAATAAATAGGAAAACCTATCGGCGGGTCAACTGTAGGCACAAAAGCTTGTAACCCTTAAAATTTGGGGTTCGATTCCTTAGGTGGACAGAAGAAAGATAACCAATTGCACAATTTTGTTAAACAATTAGACAAATGGAAAGCTTCAAAGACTTTCAGAGCGCATCTTAAAGAGAGTGTATTTAATATTTATCAGATTGAAAACAAAACCTAGAAGCTAAGCAAAAATCGAAGTTAAAACCTAAGATTTTTAGTTACGGTTTAGGAGCAACAACAAGAACAGTAAAAATACCACACAAAACATGGGAGTTCATAAAAACAAAACAAACAAACAAAAACTTTCATCGAAAAGCGGGTGAAAATGGAAGTTCTACAAGTACGTTGGAGAGGCGAGAAGGATGGAGCAATAAGTCTAGGATGTAAACAGCGACAACCGTATTCAAAGCACGGCTTGACCAAATCATCGTCTGAGAGGTTGGTTCTCCTTGTCTGAAAGGAAACCGGAAATAGACGTCGGGATTCTCTATAGACTTCATGGGTCAACATGTGAAGCCATGCAAGTGACATGAGTGCAATAGCCAGTCCAGTCACTAAGAGGTATACAGAGAAACGGCACGCGGAGTTTTCTTTATCTAAGAATGTGGCCATTTTTTGTTTGTTTCTTAGAATGTGAATAAAACATCAAACTGAAAGGATATCAATACATTTAGAGTTAAAGATACAGAAAACAAACGTTAACTGAAGAATGCTAGTCTGATTTCAAAACAGGAGTATTGAGTCAAAGAAGAATTTGGACAAAAAAAAAGGTCTTCACGTAATAAAATCCCAGATTAATTTTGACAGAAATCTTATATTAGATATAAGATAACCTCTTAGATAACCTTATATAAGATATAAGATAACCTCTTAGATAACCTTATATAAGATAACCTCTTAGATAATCTTATATAAGATATAATATAACCTCTTAGATAACCTTATATAAGATATAAGATAACCTTATATTACCTCTTAGGTTATTTCTTTGAGCATTCGTCTTTTGAATTAGATGAGATTTACAAAGCTGACTAAATAACTGAAATATAATAGCGTAAGGCTGGGAAGATCAAAAATAAACATCTCAGATGTATCTCTTAGCAACACTGATAATGACGTCAGCTTAACAATTGTAACCTAGGAAACTGATTATTTATGTGATAACTAAATGAGATCACTTCTCTACAATTCGAATATTTCGTAAAAACAACAACAACAATAAAACTGATATATATATATTGTATGTGGTATGAACACCACCCCAAACCTTCCGTTTATAGCACCATACAAACGTTACAGATAAGATGTATCCAAAGTATAATACCATATCAACTAACACATCAGTGTATCTACTTTATTAAAGTTCCAATGTAGTACCATATCAACCTAACGCATAAGCTGTATCTACTTTATTAAAGTTCCAGTGTAGCACCATATCAACTAACACATAAGCTGTATCTACATATGGTGCTACATTGGAACTTTAATAAAGATAGATACAGCTTATGTGTTACGTTAATATGGTGCTACACTGGAACTTTAATAAAGTAGATACAGCTTATGTGTTAAGTTGATATGGTACTACATTGGAACTTTAATAAAGTTAAGTTGATATGGTACTACATTGGAACTTTAATAAAGTAGATACAGCTTATGTGTTAAGTTGATATGGTACTACACTAGAACTTTAATAAAGTAGATACAACTTATGTGTTACGTTAATATGGTACTACATTGGTGTGAAACTTTAATAAAGTAGATACAGCTTATGTGTTAAGTTGATATGGTACTACATTGGAACTTTAATAAAGTAGATACAACTTATGTGTTAAGTTGATATGGTACTACATTGGAACTTTAATAAAGATAGATACAGCTTATGTGTTACGTTAATATGGTGCTACACTGGAACTTTAATAAAGTAGATACAGCTTATGTGTTAATTTGATATGGTACTACATTGGAACTTTAATAAAGTAGATACAGCTTATGTGTTAAGTTGACATCAGTGTATCTACTTTATTAAAGTTCCAATGTAGTACCATATCAACCTAACGCATAAGCTGTATCTACTTTATTAAAGTTCCAGTGTAGCACCATATCAACCTAACACATAAGCTGTATCTACTTTATTAAAGTTCCAGTGTAGCACCATATCAACCTAACACATAAGCTGTATCTACTTTATTAAAGTTCCAATGTAGTACCATATCAACTTAACACATAAGCTGTATCTACTTTATTAAAGTTCCAGTGTAGTACCATATCAACTGAACACATAAGATGTATTCATCTTTACAAACGTGTTAACAAAACAACAAAAGGACATCAGTAACCAGTGTTTTTTCGCATAAATAAAATGATTAGCTTCAGTATCGACAAATGTTTATTGCTTTATTTCTGCTTTAGATATTTTCCCCTTTGTCTTGATTCCTTAAAATAGTTGCTTGTTTACAAAAGTACAAAAGGTTTGTAAGAAATCGAACGTCTAACAAAACTTACTTTATTGTGTTAGTAAATAATTGACTATTTAAACATTTTCAGCTGATTTTTACGAGCCACCGAGCTGTCTTTGTTTCGTCAGTCGTTGCACAGAAAGCTTTCTTTGGCGCTTATTCATGATTTCTCCATTACATTCTTATTTACCTAAGCTAAGCGAATCACAATAAGTGCTCGAAAACACTTCAAATTAGTGGCTTATTGTCGAGACTACGAAAAGTGTCAATCAGGAACTCTATGATACACAACCTCCAACTCGAGCAACATAGTCTGTCATGAACTGCTGGCCACAAACAAAGGATTTCTAGGTATTATTGTCGATTCTCTGAAGTTGCAGGTTTGTATTTATCGATCTGTGGTTCGTGCTATCAAACCGTGCAATGAGCATTAACGTCGATTCGATCAAATAAGTGTAGGTTTCAGTAATAAAATATTTCTAACTAAACTTATCTGAATTAAATAAGACTACAAGAGTGAAATTGGGGAAATTCGAACGCAGTTTATCGCTTCAAATAATAGTAATCGACCGGTGGTGGCTCAGAGGAAAGTCTGCAGGCGTTAAAACGCTAAACATTGGGTTTCGATTCCCATGTTGAGCACAGCACAGATAATCCAATGTGAAGCTATGTGCTTATAAACAAAACAAATTATAATTATTTTCCATTACATTAACATATTTTAATCTCTTTAATGATAATTATTTTCCATTACATTAACACATTTTAACCTCTTTAATGATAATTATTTTCCATTACATTAACATATTTTAACCTCTTTAATGATAATTACTTTCCATTACATTAACATATTTTAACCTCTTTAATGATAATTACTTTCCATTACATT
>NW_013669112.1:75332-83599 GCF_000517525.1 Limulus polyphemus
TTTTAACCTCTTTAATGATAATTATTTTCCATTAAATTAACAGATTTTAACCATATTTTACTTCGAATCACGGATGGTCACTATGTGACTGTTGTGTTGTAACTATCAACTTTCCAGTTTTGATCATTTTGCGTTTTATATTTTGCTTAATTCGGTGGACAGGATGACTGAGTTTAATGTAGGACAGGACTCCTAGAATATATGGAAGAAAATCGAGTCTCTAAACAGTGTTCATATGAAACCCACAGATTCTTAATTTCTGGGAAAATAAACCTTATCCTCGAGTTAATTCATTAGTATCATAACATGGCCTAAAACGTAGCTTATTTATTTTAAACTGGTTTCTCTAGAAAAATATATGAGATATGTAAACTAAGCTTAGCCTTGCTATACGATTGAGAGCGTATAACGATAAAAATCTGGGTACGATACCCGTAGTGGGCACAACGCGAATAGCCCATTTTATGGGTTTGCGCTTAAAATTAACAAAATTTACCTGAGAAGTGTCGATGATCTACAGTATGATATACGTATATATTTTACCATCTAAGTCCCTGATGTTGATATGAGATAAAGTTCTGGAATTTTACTTTCTTGACATACGTCAGAATGTTAATAAATAAATCTGGGGTTAAGCTGATATTTTAAAATTACTGAAAGATTAGTGCCATATATTGTTGTACTTAATATTAGTTATTTGGACAAGAAAATAGCTGCCATCTATTGTTGTACTTAATGTTAGTTATTTGGACAAGAAAATACCTGCCATCTTAAGTACAACAATAGATGGCAGGCTATTTTCTTGTCCAAATAACTAACATTAAGTACAACAATAGATGGCAGCTATTTTCTTGTCCAAATAACTAATATTAAGTACAACAATAGATGGCAGCTATTTTCTTGTCCAAATAACTAATATTAAGTACAACAATTATTAAGTACAACAATAGATGGAAACTAATCTATTGTCAACCTGATAATAAGTACAACAATAGATGGCAGCTATTTTCTTGTCCAAATAACTAATATTAAGTACAACAATAGATGTAAACTAATCTATTGTCAACCTGATAATTAGTTATTTGGACAAGAAAATAGCTGCCATCTATTGTTGTACTTAATGTTAGTTATTTGGACAAGAAAATAGCTGCCATCTATTGTTGTACTTATTATCAGGTTGACAATAGATTAGTTTACATCCATTGTTGTACTTACTATTAGTTGGACAATAAATTATCTATTACTGATGGAACTTACGTGATCATGCAATTGCTGCTATAAGTGGATCTTACATTTACGTTATCAAAGAAATTAATTTTAACTGACGGACCTATCTCTCATTTAACCAAGGGACTGCTTACCATGGATGGATCTAATCTTTACGTGATGATGAAGTTAAATATTACTCATTGGTTGCCATGGATGGATCATAATTTTACGTGATCAAGAGATTAGCTTTCATGGACAGATCTTACTGTTACGTGATCTGGAGATAAACTGCCAAGAAATGATTATTTACAAAGGATGAATCCTACTTGCTACTGCGTTATTTTCAGGAGTTCCAAATCAAAATGATCGTGCAATAAACGTTGGATATAATGATGACAGAGACTAAATACTATAAAGCTCTATAATCTAAATGTTGTTGATGAAAGTATGTATATTTCAAGGTTCAGAAATGTAGTCCTATTTATTTTAAGAAATCTAAGGAGAGTTATATCTTTATTAGAACAAACTGTAAATTATAATGTTTTATTAGTTATCTACTAGTTTCAGATGTTATGGTTAGCGTTTTTTATTGTTTTTTAAACTTTTCGTCGTTCACTTTGTTGAAAAACTACCAGTAGCTGAAAGAGATTGCTTTGTTGAAATTACGTGTTTAATGTTTCATAACTAAAGCCCATGAACAAAGTTATACTGGAGAAAACTTGTAAATATAGACGTAACAATACCGAACATGAAACTTGTCTGTGACGTAAGCAAGAAGTATTTCGTTAACTTGAGCGAAGACTACTATACTGATAGGCTTACTGATTTTATTTCGATGGAAATATTAACGTTTAATAAGTCATTGAATCAGCGAGACAAGAAAGACGATGTCTTATAAAAAAACGAAACTCATTTTATTTGTAGATGCACTTTAAACTGAGTGAGCTCTGAACTAGTAACACTAGAGGTCACTCGTGTCAGTGTACAGGTTTTTGCTTTTTAACTTGTCGCCTTGTCATGTTGCTGTCAAATACCAACTCTTTTGAAGTGTATAAAGACGAATGGGAATGAAATCCTTCACTAACGCCAGCGGACATTATTTCCACCCGTTGCCCTCGTATCATTGAGAGCAGTGGTGTTATGTCACACAAGATGACAAAGACAATTAATACTCTTACAGTAACGCATCTAAGGCGGAAGAATTACACAACAGAGCACCTTGGTCAGTCTATTTAGTTAACCTTTCCACCTATCAGACGTTTCATTTTATTTCATGTCTGTACGAAACAATGATGAATTAAAACTGGTCAAACAGCTCTCTTTGAAAGGATATTTAAATCCTTTTGCGCAAAATCTACAAAGTGAATATAATCAGTCACGTAAAACATAATTAATAGCGTAATATTAAAAGCCTGGCTTGTCAGCTAGTAGCTACAGATACATATTTAATTACAATGGATTGTTTTTTCTTCTTCGTAACAAGGTTGGTAAATAGATAGCGAGTGCGATGTTGGAGTCCTCTTGAGTATCATTATTTAGGTTTTAAACAGAATCTGATTAAACTGCTAAATAATTTACCGAATATTAAACGATTTCCCTCAGCTCTAGAGTCGTTCGCATCATTTAAAGAGATATCTACAACACAAAAAGTTAACTTACTTATTTTTAACTTTACATTCTTTATTTACTATTTGATTAGTCAAATGTTACTTGTCACGATTCGTAAAGAACTGTTGTTTACGTTATAGATTCGTAAACTTACAGTTCAGAACTAATCAAAATGAATGAATGATTAGTTGCTGTCTGAAAATTGGCAAAGAAGAAAAAAACAGCACGAAAAGTTGTGAACACTTACAGAAAAATAAAAACGTTTAATATACACATTGATACGTAAAACACTAGACGTTTATTACACACACCTAGATGTAAACCTAAACGTTCAGAACACATCTACATGAAAACGGAAGCGTATAGAACACATATACTTGAAAATTTAATATAAATTCTGGAACTATGTAACTGTATTACTAAGCCTAACTCTACCATTTAGGCTTAGCTGTATGTGCAATAGTAATAAGCCTAAAACGTGAACACTTACAGAAAAACCAAAACGTTTAATATACACATCGATACGTTAAACCCTATACGTTTATTACACACACCTAGATGTAAACTTAAACGTTCAGAACACATCTACATGAAAATGGAAGCGTATAGAACACATATACTTGAAAATTTAATATAAATTCTGGAACTATGTAACTGTATTACTAAGCCTAACTCTACCATTTAGGCTTAGCTGTATGTGCAATAGTAATAAGCCTAAAACGTGAACACTTACAGAAAAACAAAAACGTTTAATATACACATCGATACGTTAAACACTGGACGTTTATTACATACACCTAGATGTAAACCTAAACGTTCAGAACACATCTACATGAAAACGGAAGCGTATAGAACACATGAAAATTTAATATAAAATCTGGAACTATGTAACTGTATTACTAAGCCTAACTCAACCATTTAGGCCTAGCTGTATAAGCCTAAAACGTAAAACCGAAATAATACTCGTAAAACTAACGAAGTAACTTAGTAATGACAAAATAAATGAATAAATATTCTTTTTTTTATTTCTTACACTCCTTGTCTTTGGTGTTTTATATTTCTTAAAAGTATTCGTAATGTAATGATGGATAAAAGTATTCGTAATGTAATGATGGATAAAAGTAATCAAAAGTAATGTAATGATGGATAAGTAGTAATCCTGTTATTATTCACAACAAATTTACAGTGGCACAGCCTGTATGTCTGCGGACTTATAACGTTAGAAACCGGGTTTCGATACCCGTGGTGGGCAGAGCACAGATAGCCCATTGTGTAGCTTTGTGCTTAACTTCAAACAAACAAACAAATTTCTGAGTTTTAAAAATATATATGCCTAAAATGCCCAAAAATTAGATTTTAAAAATACTCATAATGTAAACATTTGTTTGTTGTTTGGAATTAAGCTATCTGTGCTCTGCCCACCACGGGTATCGAAACCCGGTTTCTAGAGTTATAAGTCTGCACACACACCGCTGTGCCACAGGGTGGCTATATAATGTAAAGAAACATTTATTCTGACAAGTTTCATTTCAAGTTTTAAAGTAAGGAAAAGAACAAAAACTGCTTTAATATAAATACTAACAAAAAAAGTGTGATTTGGCAGACTATGGTTTCCATTACTGTGATCTTTAACTTAATATACCGGAAACTCGTTTGCGCAAATGACGGGCTTTTTATTATAAATTCTCTCTCTATATATATATATATCTAAATAATAAAAAAAGACCAAGAAAAAAACAACAAAATAAATAACAAGTCTAAATGTTAAAGCTGGAAGTTTTGGTAACTAGCCAAGTATCTTCCAAACATTTTCTTTTGAAAAGTAATGAAAAACAAACAAACGTGAAAACAAGTCCATCAGATGACTTTTTCCATCGTAAGAACTCGTCATTAAAGATTAGTAATAAACAGAGAAGTCTAAAACACGCGCGAAAAATATATAAAGTATTTATGTACCTGCTTATCGCTTTCTTGATGTAATTATTTACGGTTTGTTTGTTTTTTTGAATTTCGCGCAAAGCTACACGAGGGTTATCTGCGCTAGCCGTCCCTAATTTAACAGTGTAAGACTAGAGGGAAGGCAGCTAGTCATCACCACCTACCGCCAACTTTTGGGCTACTCTTTTATCAACGAATAGTGGGATTGACCGTCACATTATAACGCCACCACGGCTGAAAGGGCGAGCATATTTGGTGAGACGGGGATTCGAACCCGCGACCCGCAGATTGCGAATCGAGTTCCCTAACCACCTGGCTATCCCGGGCCTGATTTACGACATTACGTTTTTCTACCGAGTTTGTTATAAGGTTCGACAGAGTGTCTTAAAATCGTGTATTTAATAGTCTAAGTTGTTTTTAGTTTTGTTGTATATAGTTCTAGCATTTTTCATCAGAAGTTATTATTATCTCTGTATGAAAGAAAACATCTAAATAAAGCGAGCTTAATATAAGTTTATATCATTAATTTTGATAATTCATTTTTAATTCAAAAAATAAGTCAACAAAAGGGGGACATAAATATTAATATATGAAATATCAGTTGTTTGAAGCCAGTTTTTTTTCTGGTGCACCAGAATACACAGATCGAACTTTTCTCCAGAATGATAGCTCCATTAATCGCACGCACACAAAAATAGATCAACACGCATGCGCATTGTAAGTACATGCAGGCAAAATAAGAACTTAAAGGAACAAATACATTAACAGCTGAGATATATATAACGTTCCACATAAAACTTCGTTATCCTGAAATTCATCTAACGTGACTTGAAATTATAGTTATTACAGTTATTGTTTAAAAACAGGGTTGGTATATGAGATTCAGAGTTTACAAGAACGTATACTCTGGTAATTACGGAGTAGTCAGGTGATCAGAGAGTTGTCGTGTTGATTTCATATCCAACTGTTTGACACTTTACTGCAGGAAAAGTACAGCTTGTTAAGTCATACGTCTCGCTGAGTAGGTAGGACAGAATACAGCACATTCAAACTTCGTATAAAACACACGGATAGTTTTCTTCTCAGATCACGAAGCGTTAACTAGACATTGATTTGACTAATTCAGCCTTTCGTTAAGACACATGAAACAAGAAAGGTTTTCGAGCACTTACTTCATGAGTTCGTGTTAAATGTTCTCCACCAGACGCACGAAGTGTGAATGATGAAAACGTGGTCCAGTGAGGGTCTTGTCAAGCGCTCTAAGTGGAAGAATGATACGAATTGTTTTAAGATATCCTAGTTCAAAGTTACTCATCCATCGCTCCGTATCTGAAATAAAAACTGTTCTCCATTTCTCTGACTAATAACAGGAGACTTTACGATACTGCCTCGCTCAGTATCTGAAATAAAAACTGTTCTCCATTTCTCTGACTAATAACAGGAGACTTTACGATACTGCCTCGCTCAGTATCTGAAATAAAAACTGTTCTCCATTTCTCTGACTAATAACAGGAGACTTTACAGGAGCCTAAACAGTAATAACGAGTGAGAAACGATCTGCAGTTATAAATATCCGAACATTAGTGACATTTCGACGTGATGGAGGACTGGTGAATGGAACAGTCTGGATAGAATTATTCTTTTGAAGCAGCGGAGGACTGGCGGTTTGAACAGTCTGGACAGAATCTGTTTTTTTTTAAGCAGTGGAGGACTGGTGAATGGAACAGTCTGGACAGAATCGTTCTTTTGAAGCAGCGGATGACTGGCGGTTTGAACAGTCTGGACAGAATCAGGTTTTTTTAAGCAGTGGAGGACTGGTGAATGGAACAGTCTGAACAGAATCGGGTTTTTTTAAGCAGTGGAGGACTGGTGAATGGAACAGTCTGAACAGAATCGTTCTTTTTAAGTGGTGGAGAACTGGCGAATGGAACAGTCTGGAAAATTATAAGATATGGAGACAAGTACTAAATCCTGAACAAACCATTTCAGATTTTCCTTCCAAAATGAACACAAAAACATTCTAACGATTAGTTTTTCGCATTAAACCATTGTCAACGAAGTAATTTATTTAATTTTCTGTGTTTTAGAGTCGTAAAAAATACATATTACAACGCATTCAAAGTCAGCTATATTAAAATATATACAGTATTTCAACGTATTCAAAGTCAGCTTTAATACAATATATATTACAACGCATTCAAAGTCAGCTATATTACAATATATAGTTCAACGTATTCAAAGTCAACTTTAATACAGTATATATTACAAATGTATTTAAAGGCAGCTTTAATACAATATATATATTATAACGTATAGGCAGCTTTAAGTCTGACAGTGTAAAACAACAAGTTGATGAAGCATGTGCAGCTTCCAGTTTGTGGACTGTTATTCGTAGTTTTTATCTTGTGGACTGTTATTCGTAGTTTTTATCTTGTGGACTGTTATTCGTAGTTTTTATCTTATAGACTGTTATTCTTAGTTTTTATCTTATAGACTGTTATTCGTAGTTTTTATCTTGTGGACTGTTATTCGTAGTTTTTATTTTATAGACTGTTATTCTTAGTTTTTATCTTGTGGACTGCTATTCGTAGTTTTATCTTATAGACTGTTATTCGTAGTTTTTATCTTGTGGTCTGTTATTTTTAGTTTTTATCTTGTGGACTGCTATTCTTAGTTTTTATCTTGTGAACTGCTATTCGTAGTTTTTATCTTGTGGACTGCTATTCGTAGTTTTATCTTATAGGCTGCTACTCGTAGTTTTTATCTGTGGACTGTTATTCGTAGTTTTTATCTTGTGGACTGCTATTCGTAGTTTTATCTTATAGACTGCTATTCGTAATTTTTATTTTGTGGACTGCTATTCGTAGTTTTTATCTTGTGGACTGCTATTCGTAGTTTTATCTCGTGGACTGTTATTCTTTGTTTATATCTTGTGGACTGCTATTCTTAGTTTTGATTCTGTGGGCTGTTTTTATGCGCTAAAAGTCACACTATTATTTTGAACTGTTTGGTATTTTGGAAGCTATTAATAGAGTAAACAATGAAGTACAAGTTCAAATAGTACAATTTTATGTCTGTAGTAATTATTTTACTAAGCTGTAGTAATAATTTTAGTAAGCCCCCAGTAGCTGTAGTAATTATTCTAGTAAGCTCCCAGTAGCTGTGGTAATTATTTTAGTAAGCCCCAGTAGGTGTAGTAATTATTTGAGTAAGCCCCCAGTAGCTGTAGTAATTATTTTAGTAAGCCCCCAGTAGCTGTAGTAATTATTTGAGTAAGTCCCCAGTAGCTGTAGTAATTATTTTAGTAAGCCCCCAGTAGCTGTAGTAATTATTTGAGTAAGCCCCCAGTAGCTGTAGTAATTATTTTAGTAAGCCCCCAGAAACTGTAGTAATTATTTTAGTAAGCCCCAGTAGCTGTAGTAATTATTCTACTAAGCCCCCAGTAGCTGTAGTAATTATTTGAGTAAGCCCCCAGTAGCTGTAGTAATTATTTTAGTAAGCCCCAGTAGTTG
>NW_013669112.1:84033-85372 GCF_000517525.1 Limulus polyphemus
GAATGTTCGACTTGGCATGTCAAGTTACAGTGTCCCTGGATAAAGACACTTGTTGGATATGAATGTTCGACTTGGCATGTCAAGTTACAGTGTCCCTGGATAAAGACACTTGTTGGATATGAATGTTCGACTTGGCATGTCAAGTTACAGTGTCCCTGGATAAAGACACTTCTTGGATATGAATGTTCAATTTGGCATGACAAGTTCCAGTGTCCCTGGATAAAGACAAAGATCTATTTGTTAAAAATTTATTCAATAAATCTTTATGGATGAAATTTATTTAATAACAAAGATGACAAGAACTGAGATTTGCGAAAACCACTTGTCTATGTCAACATGTGAATCTATGTTGTCGTACTTTGTTTGGGGAATATTTTCTCGCTTGGCACTGTTGATTAATCTAATCATTCTAATGCACAGCTTAGAGACGGAAGCCAAACACTGAGTAAGTTTTAACGTATTCATACTGTAAATAAATCTCTGAAATTGTTACATCTACGTCTGCGAAGTCAACATTTCTACAGTCCACATGTCTTTTTAGTTTTAGTTTTTTTAGTGACGTGGCCTCGGCCTTACAGCTATTGATCTTCAAAAGCTGACTCAGAGAGAGATAGAGGGGGGGGGGGAGAGCTTCATGCAAACACGGACTTTAAGAAGAGCACATTAAACTCGACCAATCCCAGGAAAACTTCAGTGATTTTCAATGTAGCAACTCATTCAAACTTGGATGTTTGAAGAAAAACATAACGAGATGGTGAGCGATACGTTCATTCCCACATGTGATGTATATATATATATATATATCTTTGTACCTAGTCGACTACGTTCCAGGGAAGGATAATTTTTATTATTGGCTCCATAGCCAAGAAGTTACTGAAATAATATATATTAAAGCATCGTTAGATTCCATTTAGGTTTTAATACTTTCCGTTCTTTGCTGTCCGTTAAAATTCTAAAGTTTTATTTAACTATGATCACTAACACCAAAAAAAGAAAAATTGCTGATGTTTAGTTTCAAGTTGTTATTCTTTGAAATTATGCAACCGTAATATTGATTATCACAGAATAGTCACGTATAAGAGCAGATTCGTAGCAATGAAATATATATAGTTTGTTCACAGAATAGTCACGTATAGGAGAAGATTCGTAGCAATGAAATCTATATAGTTTGTTCACAGAATAGTCACGTATAGGAGAAGATTCGTAGCGATGAAATATATATAGTTTGTTCACAGAATAGTCACGTATAGGAGCAGATTCGTAGCAATGAAATCTATATAGTTTGTTCACAGAATAGTCACGTATAGGAGCAGATTCGTAGCGATGAAATATATATAGT
>NW_013669112.1:86372-87203 GCF_000517525.1 Limulus polyphemus
CCATATAGTTTGTTCAAAGAATAGTCACGTATAGGAGAAGATTCGTAGCGATGAAATATATATAGTTTGTTCACAGAATAGTCACGTATAGGAGCAGATTCGTAGCGATGAAATCTATATAGTTTCTTCACAGAATAGTCACGTATAGGAGCATATTCGTAGCGATGAAATCTATATAGTTTGTTCAAAGAATAGTCACGTATAGGAGCAGATTCGTAGCAATAAAATCTATATAGTTTGTTCACAGAATAGTCACGTATAGGAGAAGATTCGTAGCAATGAAATTAATGTAGTTTGTTCACAGAATAGTCACGTATAGGAGCAGATTCGTAGCAATGAAATCAATAAAGGTTATCACAGAATAGTCACGTATGGGAGCAGATTCGTAGCAATGAAATCAATAAAGGTTATCACAGAATAGTTACGTATGGGAGCAGAGTAATTTCAACGAAACTAATATAGCAATAAGCTCATGGAAGGACACACAAAAACAATACAAAACAGGCAGTAATGCGAATAGGAAGAGCCAAAGTGTCAGATGTTCTTTTCTAACATTAACAAAATAATACAATTTAAAGCATGGAGCTGAGTTGTGGATTTTTTATCAAATAAATATAATAATTTATTGACTGATGGTTTCTTCTCGATATATTTATATGTGTGACAACTTTAATATTTTTTTATATAGGTTACAACTTTAATTTTTTACATACGTCACAACTTTAATTTTTTACATACGTTACAACTTTAATTTTTACATACGTCACCACTTTAATTTTTTATATATACGTTACAACTTTAATTTTTACATACGTCACCACTTTAATTTTT
>NW_013669112.1:87943-90113 GCF_000517525.1 Limulus polyphemus
TTTTTATATAGGTTACAACTTTAATTTTTTATATAGGTTACAACTTTAATTTTTATATAGGTTACAACTTTAATTTTTATATAGGTTACAACTTTAATTTTTACATACGTCACCATTTTCATTTTTATATAGGTTACAACTTTAATTTTTACATACGTCACCACTTTAATTTTTTATATATAGGTTACAACTTTAATTTTTACATACGTCACCACTTTAATTTTTTATATATACGTTACAACTTTAATTTTTACATACGTCACCACTTTAATTTTATATATAGGTTACAACTTTAATTTTTTATATATACGTTACAACTTTAATTTTATATATAGGTTACAACTTTAATTTTTACATACGTCACCACTTTAATTTTATATATATACGTTACAACTTTAATTTTATATATACGTTACAACTTTAATTTTTACATACGTCACCACTTTCATTTTTATATAGGTTACAACTTTAATTTTTACATACGTCACAACTTTATTTTTTTATATACGTTACAACTTTAATTTTTATATAGGTTACAACTTTAATTTTTACATACGCCACAACTTTATTTTTTTTATATACGTCACTAAAAACGAAACTGAATTCTTAGTTTGATATCATCTTGTACTTACGAGTGTATGTATAGCTGTCATTCAACTACTAAAAGTATGCCTAGTGTATGTAAAAATAGCGCAAAGAGCCAAAACGTCCTATACTTTTCATCTATGTGTTTGTTGATAAACACAACGCTACATAATGGGCTATCTGTGTTGTACCCACCACGAGTATCGAAACCCTGTTTTTATCCTTCTGACTTTAACGTTGAGCCACTGAGGGACGGTTGGGTCTAGCTAAAAAAAATACTTAAGATGTGCGATTAAATCTGAGTCAGTGTCTGGATATAAAAGTGATGTTTAATGAAGCAATTTGTTGATTTTAAATAATATTGTGTAGCACTGCGGGTTTTATTTTTATAGTTAGATAAATAATAAAGATACAGCTGTGACTCTAAGTAAGATACGTGGCAGATAATCACGCGTATCTCGAGCTTTAAATATTTGTTTTTATTATGGAGCACATCATTTATTTTCTTTTTAATTCGAACTCACGAGGCCTACAGACGATTATTCTCGTGATCCACGAGTCCGTGCACGAGGACGATGTCGTTATCGACAGGAGGAAAAGTGAAGAGTTGTTAGCGCCTTCAAGAGATCTTGCACCCCGTGAAGAACGAGTTAAAGACGTGACCGAGAACCCACTTCTCTGTGTCGCCTGCAGGAGAGCGACTTCTCTCAACAAACTTTTAACGTCTTGGAATATTGAGGTTGATAATTTGAGAAAGGAGCACGTTCGGTGTCATTTACGAATTGTGTTTCATCTTTGTTCTTGAATTATGCGTCTCGCTATCGTAGTGACGAAAAAAGGGTCAAATGTCGTGTTTAAACAATTATTACACACAATATAAAAATGTTATTAGAATTTTTAGACGCAACTTGAAGGAAATATTTAATTTATGAAGAAACCTGAGTACAATCGGCATGATATGTATAAATGATACTTAATATGAGATGTTTAAACATCTGTTGTCATAGACTAGATAACGTCACGATAATGTTGCGTTTATATAAAAAAATAAACAGTATGTAGTCAGCTTACCTTATTGTACGTTGACAAAAACTCAAGAAGTGTGTCAATGATAAAAACGAAAACTTTAGGTTCGGATTGTATTATTAAATCCATTAAAACTAGCCAAGTTTAAAACTATCAGACTCAGGAACCTGTGTCAATGATAGAAAAAAGATTTAGGTTCGGATTGTATTATTAAACCCATTAAAACTAGCCAAGTTTAAAACTACCAGACTCAGGAACCTGTGACAATGATAGAAAAAAGACTTAGGTTCGAGTTGCATTATTAAACCCATTAAAACTAGCCAAGTTTAAAACTACCAGACTCAGGGATCTGTGACAATGATAGAAAAAAGATTTAGGTTCGGGTTGTATTATTAAACCCATTACAACTAGCCAAGATTAAAACTACCAGGCTCAGGAACCTGTGACAATGGTAGAAAAAAGATTTAGGTTCGGGTTGTATTATTAAACCCATTACAACTAGCCAAGATTAAAACTACCAGGCTCAGGAACCTGTGACAATGGTAGAAAAAAGATTTAG
>NW_013669112.1:90777-96175 GCF_000517525.1 Limulus polyphemus
CGATTACTACTCCATGTACAAACACCAACTCACAACGATTACTACTCCATGTACAAACACCAACTCACAACGATTACTACTCCATGTACAAACACCAACTCACAATGATTACTACTCCATGTACCAAAACCAACTCACAACGATTACTACTCCATGTATAAAAACCAACTAACAAAGATTACTACTCTATGTACAAACACCAACTCACAATGATTACTACTCCATGTACAAACACCAACTCACAACGATTACTACTCCATGTACCAAAACCAACTCACAACGATTACTACTCCATGTACAAAAGCCGATAACCAATTCATAATAATTATTACTATAATTAGTATTTGAGTATGAATACATCTTCTATAAACATTGTACATTTGTTGAACATTCAAAGCATTAAATATACAGAGCTGGATAGTGGAGATATCAAATCCGAGAATAAACAGGACAAAACTAAAAGGACTAAATTTTTCTGACTTCATCTTTGTATCGATGTAATGAAGATAATAGTTAGTTCTGTCTTACTTCTTTCTCTAATAATGGGTCTTAAAGGCCTAAATCTCCATAACTTCCTGTCATTTCGATAATACAGAGGCAAGATCAGTTATTTAAGCAGAAAAGCAGGAACAGGATTATTATTTTTTATCCTCGTTGTCAACAGTAACCGATGGAAAGGCAGACCAGAAAAGCTTCGTATTACCCATCTTTTTCCAATATAATAACTTCAATCTCTTGCTGACGTCTTATGAAATACTTCACGATTCAGTGCACGCGTGTTAGGCCTTCCGCTCTTCTCTTATTAGAGAAACAAAAAGACCTCGAAGAGTGGGGGTCTGAAAACAGTATCATTTTCAGGTTAGTTTCATCCACACAAATTAAATCGAAAATAAAACAGTTTTGGGTTTTGGCACGACAAGAAATGCTAATTTATTTTCCCAGAAACAATATTGTGTGGAGTTTAATGCTACATACGTAACTTAAAGATACGCGATCACTTGAGGTACCAGAGTTAAGTATTTCACACCAGAGTTAAGTATTTCACACCTGTGTTAAATATTTCACACCAGAGTTAAGTATTTCACACGTGAGTTAAGTATTTCACACCTGAGTTAAAAGTTAAGTATTTCCCACCAGAGTTAAGTATTTCCACCAGAGTTAAGTATTTCACACCAGAGTTAAGTATTTCACACCTGAGTTAAGTATTTCACACCAGAGTTAAGTATTTCACACCTGAGTTAAGTATTTCACACCTGAGTTAAGAGTTAAGTATTTCCCACCAGAGTTAAGTATTTCACACGAATTTTTAATTAATTAAGGAAATATATGAACTAATATGTAGGTTGCTAATTAATTTAATTTTAATGTAAAAGGGTTTACTTTATCTAAAACACTTAGAATCATTGTCGACAAGTCGTAACTTATCAGCTTTACTGATCTAAGTTTGTTGCTAATTATTTATCTTGTTTGACAAAACTTAGAGAGAGTGTTACTAAGTCACAAATTATTTTATTTATTGATCTAAGTTTGTTGCTAATTATTTATCTTGTTTGACAAACTTAGAGAGAGTGTTACTAAGTCACAAATTATTTTATTTATTGATCTAAGTTTGTTGCTAATTATTTATCTTGTTTGACAAAACTTAGAGAGAGTGTTACTAAGTCACAAATTATCTTATTTATTAATCTAAGTTTGTTGTTAATTATTTATCTTGTTTGACAAAAACTTAGAGAGAGTGTTACTAAGTCACAAGTTATTTTATTTATTGATCTAAGTTTGTTACTAATTATTTATCTTGTTTGAAAAAACTTAGAGAGAGTGTTGCTAAGTCACAAATTATCTTATTTATTGATCTAAGTTTGTTACTAATTATTTATCTTGTTTGACAAAAATTAGAGAGAGTGTTGCTAAGTCACAAATTATCTTATTTATTGATCTAAGTTTGTTGCTAATTATTTATCTGGTTTGACAAAACTTAGAGAGAGTGTTGCTAAGTCACAAATTATCTTATTTACTGATCTAAGTTTGTTGTTAATTATTTATCTTGTTTGACAAAACTTAGAGAGAGTGTTGCTAAGTCACAAGTTATCTTATTTATTGATCTAAGTTTGTTGCTAATTATATATCTTGTTTGACAAAACTTAGAGAGAGTGTTGCTAAGTCACAAGTTATCTTATTTATTGATCTAAGTTTGTTGCTAATTATATATATCTTGTTTGACAAAACTTAGAGAGAGTGTTACTAAGTCACAAATTATCTTATTTATTGATCTAAGTTTGTTACTAATTATTTATCTTGTTTGAAAAAACTTAGAGAGAGTGTTGCTAAGTCACAAATTATCTTATTTATTGATCTAAGTTTGTTGCTAATGGTTCATCTTGTCTTCAAATAAACACAGTCATAGATTGAGAATATAATCAAGATAAGTTGTCCCTGTGCTGAGTAATTGAAATTAGTCATTTTGACCAACTAGGTTGGTTGATTTAACCAATAAAAGCTTGTCAATACACATTTAATTTTGTGCTCTATACATGTCGTTATTGCGAAGTGAAAACAATAAGGGAAACAGTTCTTTGAAATGTAGAAAATTAATTCATAAACATTATTGTGGCTGTTTCACTTTTCAGAAGAATGTACTTGTGTCTTGATATTGTCAAACAAACAAATAAAATACTAACGTGTTTTCACTCACAGAACAAAGACCAACACAGGTCAAAGAACAACGTTTGTATTTATATTTAAACTATTGTATTTTAGTATTGCATTGCAAGCCTTATAAATATATCCTAATTAATATGTTCAGTTATTGCAGATGTTTTAACTACAAGATATATTGGAAGAGATTTAAGGTGGAATATTTATTTGGTTGCAAATGTAACTCCATCAGACTGAGACACCTTATATTGAGTTGCTACTCGACTATTGTTTAAAATATGAAGTTTGTCGGAATATTTATTTGGTTGCAAATGTAAATCCATCAGACTTTGACACCTTATATTGAGTTGCTACTCGACTGTTGTTTAAAATATGAAGGTTGTTGGAATATTTACTTGGTTGCAAATGTAAATCCATCAGACTGAGACACCTTATATTGAGTTGCTACTCGACTATTGTTTAAAATATGAAGTTTGTCGGAATATTTATTTGGTTGCAAATGTAAGTCCATCAGACTGAGACACCTTATATTGAGTTGCTACTCGACTATTGTTTAAAATATGAAGTTTGTCGGAATATTTATTTGGTTGCAAATGTAAATCCATCAGACTGAGACACCTTATATTGAGTTGCTACTCGACTATTGTTTAAAATATGAAGGTTGTTGGAATATTTACTTGGTTGCAAATGTAAGTCCATCAGATTGAGACACCTTATACTCGACTATTGTTTAAGATATGAAGTTTGTTTTCTATCTCTGTCGTCACAAGGATACTATCGATCTCTTCTTTCAGTGCTGGTGGGGAGGGATTATTAGTAGCATGCAACTAGCCACAGGCTCTGCATGTTCGAGCAAATAAAGAAATCTCTTATGAAATGGAATTATTCCATCAAAAATAATTTTTTTACCAGTTCTTCATTTCTTTCTGAAATATAGAAGTTATATATTAATAATGTATTCATGTATTAATACACGCAGTTTGTGTGGCGTTTTGCATGGACAGAGAACAAAATGTTTCTACAGCAAAGATAATCTATAATATTCAGTTACAGATTATCTATTAAACAGAATAACACGCCCCCTAGTGGCATATGTCTGCGGACTTACAACTCTAGAAACCGGGTTTCGATACCAGTGGTAGGCAGAGCACAGATAGCCCTTGAGTAGTTTTGTACATAATTAAAAACAAACAGAATAACACTTCCATGTTTGAACAGTAGCGTCTTTCCTGGACTTTTCCCTTTAATAGGCTTCTATTAACCAGCAAAGCGTTCCTTCTCAAGGTCCATCCCAACCTTTTCAAGGTCAATTTCGGTACACTTTTTTTTATCTATTAACAGCGATGGTGGGAAGATAAGTTAGGGATAAGCAAAGCTGGTATTGATTAGAAGTATTATACATAAAGTAAAACTCATTTTAAGTAATATAATAATGCTATTCGTTTCAAAGAGATATATACGATGAGAAATCAAAATAAATACACGTCCGTCCTCTTTTCAGGATAAGTAACTAAACATGTTATTTACACGTTGTTATCTTTCCCCTAATGTATTAAAAAGTACTTGGAATTTTTTCCTTAGTTGGCTGACTGACTGATTTTAATCCTTCTCTATCTGGATACCTGGAGGACCTACAGGATCAACCTTTCATCCACTCTTTGTGGAAATTTACTGTTACATTATCTTATTTGTAACAACAGCTGGTTTATTAGGACGATCAACCTTGTCAATGATGTTTTTCAGTCTTAGAATACCCTCTTTAACCGCTTATAAAATTATCTTAGAATACTATCTTTAACTGGTTATAAAATTATCTTAAATACCCTCTTTAACCGGTTATAAAATTATCTTAGAATACTATCTTTAACCGGTTATAAAATTATCTTAGAATACCCTCTTTAACCGGTTATAAAATTATCTTAGAATACTATCTTTAACCGGTTATAAAATTATTTATTTCATTAGGAAACAAGCAATTCCTTCACAAACATCTTGTGCAACATTAGAAGGAAAATTCCAAATGAGATGTAAGGGTTATATTATATTCAGTGGATGATCTGACTGTATCTGATTCATGGGTGACGAATCCCCATCTTAGTGCAGTATGTGCGATTACTCTTTATGTAAACAAGTTTATCGCTTTTTCTGTGTAACAAGACAAAAACCTAAAAACATTCTGGTGAACCAGCTAAAAAATAGCTAGCTGCACTACCTGCTATAAGAAAAGATAAAACAGGTTGATTTTTTTTATAGTCCATTACCAGTTCATGCTTCTAACCCATTCATTTCTTCACATCTTTTAAAATGGGTTTCTTTGCGTCATGTAAGCCACGTATTTCGGTTGTGTGTGCTGATTGTAGCGCAAGGAAGTAAATATTACGTTGTGCACACTAATATCCTGCTGGCCAATTTCCTGTGATAAAATAGAATCAGTTGTTTTGTAAGGGTTAACTTTATTTTCAAGCTACTTAAAAAAAAAAAAACAAACAAACGACAACAACAAAACATATCGGTCACAGAAAGCTGTATTTGAATTATAATGTTTCGAAAATACTCCACAGATTTGAAATGCATTTCCATCATTATAACTTTTCAATTTTGGGCTTTGGTTTCTTGATTCATAATTTTTAAGATTTAAAACTTAATTTGAAATATATTTATGAGTTAGTAGTGAAGAGGGCGTTTCTTTCAGTGACATCCCCTGTATAGTTTCAGTTTTGAGAGTCAGATTAACTCCAATAAC
>NW_013669112.1:96284-96781 GCF_000517525.1 Limulus polyphemus
TGAAACGTGTTTAAACTTGTGTCTGTTGAATTACTGAACTCATTGTCTATCCTGATATTGTTGAATTGAAACGTGTTTAAACTTGTGTCTGTTGAATTACTGAACTCATTGTCTATCCTGATATTGTTGAATTGAAATGTGTTTAGACTTGTGTCTGTTGAATTACTCAACTCATTGTCTATCCTGATATTGTTGAATTGAAACGTGTTTAAACTTGTGTCTGTTGAATTACTGAACTCATTGTCTATCCTGATATTGTTGAATTGAAATGTGTTTAGACTTGTGTCTGTTGAATTACTCAACTTATTGTCTATCCTGATATTGTTGAATTGAAACGTGTTTAAACTTGTGTCTGTTGAATTACTGAACTCATTGTCTATCCTGATATTGTTGAATTGAAATGTGTTTAGACTTGTGTCTGTTGAATTACTCAACTCATTGTCTAGCCTGATATTGTTGAATTGAAACGTGTTTAGACTTGTGTCTGTTGAATTACT
>NW_013669112.1:97516-106360 GCF_000517525.1 Limulus polyphemus
CCTTATTTAGGTTCATAACAATGTTAACAACCCATGAATCATACATATGACATATAGTCGTTTTTTCAAAGGAAGGAGTGGTATATGTTGAAGAGGGCGTTTCTTTCAGTGACATCCGCTGTATAGTTTCAGTTTTGAGAGTCAGATTAACTCCAATAACATATTCAATAAACTTGATATGATAGAAGTTTTTAGTGATATTGTTGACGTGAAACGTGTTTAGACTTGTGTCTGTTGAATTACTCAACACACTGTCTTTACTGATATTGTTGACGTAAAACGTGTTTAGACTTGTGTCTATTAAATTACTCAACACATTGTCTATCCTGATATTGTTGAATTGAAATGTGTTTAGACTTGTGTCTGTTGAATTACTCAACACATTGTCTATCCTGATATTGTTGAATTGAAATGTGTTTAAACTTGTGTCTGTTGAATTACTCAACTCATTGTCTAGCCTGATATTGTTGAATTGAAACGTGTTTAGACTTGTGTCTGTTGAATTACTCAACTCATTGTCTATCCTGATATTGTTGAATTGAAATGTGTTTAGACTTGTGTCTGTTGAATTACTCAACTCATTGTCTAGATAGACAATGAGTTCAGTAATTTAACAGACACAAGTTTAAACACGTTTCAATTCAACAATATCAGGCCTGATATTGTTGAATTGAAACGTGTTTAGACTTGTGTCTGTTGAATTACTGAACTCATTGTCTATCCTGATATTGTTGAATTGAAACGTGTTTAGACTTGTGTCTGTTGAATTACTGAACTCATTGTCTATCCTGATATTGTTGAATTGAAACGTGTTTAGACTTGTGTCTGTTAAATTACTCAACTCATTGTCTATCCTGATATTGTTGAATTGAAACGTGTTTAGACTTGTGTCTGTTGAATTACTCAACCCATTGTCTATCCTGATATTGTTGAATTGAAACGTGTTTAGACTTGTATCTGTTGAATTGCCAAATACGCTCAAGTCGATTTCTCTTCAAATAATTGAAATATACTTTTTATTAATTTTACAAAATATATGTGCAGACAGTTTTTAGATGGTTTTATTATTGCCATTTTTCTAAATAATTAAATCCGTTTTTTTTTGAGAAAGCTGGTCACAGAAGGTCACCCGGTGTTGCCTCTGTCCAGTTCTGACAAAGCACAAGCGAGATACAAACAGAGCTTGGTCAGGTTACTGTAGTCAGTACTACAGAATCCCAAACAGTTTCTAGTGATTCAACCAATTTTATCAGTGCTATTATTTTGGTTAGAATTAAAATTACTTGGAGAAAAATACACGTACAAATATGACATAGGAATAAACAACTTTAGGATTTTGGACATCGTTTACTACCACAGAATAGGGAAAAGCCTATAATGTGATATACATTCTTTAAAATGGCGGGTGTTATATCCACGCTGGGTGAACATACTAGGGTATTTGTGATCAATATCTCAAAATCTAACCCTTACAGCTTATTTTTATAGGCTGCTGAAGGTTATATTAAATCTGTTAATTAGGCAGAGATCTCGTAAAAAGGTCCAGTTCGCGTTAAACAAAAGTAAAAATAATAAATATCATGCGTTAGAATTCTCGGAGCCTAAATATATATATATATATAACCTAAAGACATACAAAGACAAAATTTCTATATAAGCTAACACAACTAACAAGTTAGGCTTAATAACTAAACAATAACAAACCTGCATACATAATTAAAATCGCATACTCACTTCAACTACCACTTTTCTTTACCTTTCTCTCAATTCAACATTAACAATAACACTACGGATTTGCTCTATAAGCTGGACCTTCAGTGTTTACTTGTAGTATGTGTTTACAAGCTGGACCTTCAGTGTTTACTTGTAATATGTGTTTACAAGTTGGACCTTCAGTGTTTACTTGTAATATGTGTTTCGCTGTTTTCTACAAGTTGGACCTTCAGTGTTTACTTGTAATATGTGTTTCGCTGTTTTCTACAAGTTGGACCTTCAGTGTTTACTTGTAATATGTGTTTCGCTGTTTACTTTTCTAGTTGTTTTCTTTGGACCTTCAGTATTTACTTGTAATATGTGTTTCGCTGTTTTCTACAAGTTGGACCTTCAGTGTTTACTTGTAATATGTGTTTCGCTGTTTTCTACAAGTTGGACCTTCAGTGTTTACTTGTAATATGTGTTTCGCTGTTTTCTACAAGTTGGACCTTTAGTGTTTACTTGTAATATGTGTTTCGCTGTTTTCTACAAGTTGGACCTTCAGTGTTTACTTGTAATATGTGTTTCGCTGTTTTCTACAAGTTGGACCTTCAGTGTTTACTTGTAATATGTGTTTCGCTGTTTTCTACAAGTTGGACCTTCAGTGTTTACTTGTAATATGTGTTTCGCTGTTTACTCAGTGTTTACTTGTAATATGTGTTTCGCTGTTTACTTTTCTAGTTGTTTTCTTTAAATTATTTCTTATAAAGATTTGTTGAAAATAACGATCTGTTTAGTTGCCGAATAATTTCGATTTTATACCATTATTATTGAAAACTTATTACAAGATCAAAGCGACTTTAATAGTCTTTAACTTTCAAAAACATTTTAATAAGTTATTTATAGTATCAGAAAATCTGGCGGCAAACGTAAGGTGAATGTAGAAGTTTAATGTCAAAGGAACGTTGTGAGAAAAATTGCAAAAATCAAGAAATACATTCAAAAAGTGGAGAAAGGAAATCATATCAAATAACTTATAAAGTAGAATTTCCAGACCATTTTCTGCCATTAAATCAACGGTAGAACTTAAAGCTGATTACTAGTGTTTGTATGTTCTATCTATACGTAATACGTGCTTTATTGTTATTTTCATTAATAATATTAGTTAGAATGTACAAAATATCTAGTTTTATTATTTTTCATTATTATATTGTTTGGCATTTTTAATTGTCCGAATCTCGTGTGATATATCATCGAATTTACGTTCACAAATATCGTTAACAACTGAGGAAACAATACATTATATTATTTGCAGGTAGGAGCGTAAGTCTATTTCTTTAGCTATGCTCATTACCAGGTCGATTTGTATTGTCGATATAAGTAGGTGATTGGAAGTTTCTGATTGGAAGTTAACATTAATGAATAATAATTTAATTGTTATAATTTTTGTTTAAATTTAATTGTTATAATTTTTGTTTAAATTTAATTGTTATAATTTTTGTTTAAATTTAATTGTTATAATTTTTGTTTAAATTTAGTTGTTATAATTTTTGTTTAAATTTAATTGTTATAATTTTTGTTTAGATTTATCTTTCGGAAAATGTTATTTAAATTAAATGCGTCATATAGCATGTAAGCTTTTATGTTAAAAAATCATACCTTTTCTGTATATTAATAAATAAATATTTCTTTATAGATGTTAAAAAATATGTCAGTTCGTCGGGTCAAAACAAGAGTGGTATTTGAGATTTCTCTCTATCAATAACTCATTTCGACCAATTTATCTAAGGTGTTGATCCGAGTTTGTTTCTTCTGAAAAAACAATTAGAAACATTTTTGTTTATTTGAAAACTATTTTATTTATTGATCCGAGTTTGTTGCTAATGTTTTATTTTGTCTAAAACAATTAGAAACATTGTTGTTTAGTTGAAAACTATTTTATTTATTGATCCGAGTTTGTTGCTAATGTTTTGTTTTGTCTAAAACAATTAGAAACATTGTTGTTTAGTTGAAAACTATTTTATTTATTGATCCGAGTTTGTTGCTAATGTATTGTTTTGTCTAAAACAATTAGAAACACTGTTGTTCAGTTGCAAACGTTTTTATTTATTGATCCAAGTTTGTTGCTAATGTTTTGTTTCGTCTAAAACAATTAGAAACATTGCTGTTTAGTTGAAAACTATTTTACTTATTGATCCGAGTTTGTTGCTAATGTTTTGTTTTGTCTAAAACAATTAGAAACACTGTTGTTTAGTTGAAAACTATTTTATTTATTGATCCGAGTTTGTTGCTAATGTTTTGTTTTGTCTAAAACAATTAGAAACATTGCTGTTTAGTTGTAAACTATTTTATTTATTGATCCGAGTTTGGTGCTAATGTTTTGTTTTGTCTAAAACAATTAGAAACATTGTTGTTTAGCTGAAAACTATTTTATTTATTGATCCGAGTTTGGTGCTAATGTTTTGTTTTGTCTAAAACAATTAGAAACACTGTTGTTTAGTTGAAAACTTTTTTTATTTATTGATCCGAGCTTGTTGCTAATGTTTTGTTTTGTCTAAAACAATTAGAAACATTGCTGTTTAGTTGAAAACTATTTTATTTATCGATCCGAGTTTATTGCTAATGTTTTGTTTTGTCTAAAACAATTAGAAACACTGTTGTTTAGTTGAAAAATATTTTATTTATTGATCCGAGTTTGTTGCTAATGTTTTGTTTTGTCGAAAACAATTAGATACATTGTTGTTTATTTGAGACTTATCTAATGTATTGTTCCGAGTTTGTTCCTAATAATTTATCTTCTCTACAAGCATTAAATACAAACTTTTATAAGGTAGAGTCATGTCTTGTACGATAATAAGAATTTGTTGCTATCGTGTTATAGTAGATGATATACTATATCTTTTGAAATATTGTGTTAGAAGACCTACGATATCTCGTGAAATGTTATGTTAGCAGACCTAAGATATCTAGTGACATGTTTGGTAGCAGACCTAAGAAAGCTAGTGACATGTTGTGTTAGCAGACCTAAGATATCTAGTGAAATATTGTGTTAGCAGACCTAAGATATCTAGTGACATGTTGTGTTATCAGACCTAAGATATCTAGTGAAATATTGTGTTAGCAAACCTAAGATATCTAGTGACATGTTGTGTTAACAGACCTAAGATATCTAGTGACATTTTGTGTTATCAGACCTAAGATATCTAGTGAAATATTGTGTTATCAGACCTAAGATATCTAGTGAAATATTGTGTTAGCAGACCTAAGATATCTAGTGACATGTTGTGTTAGCAGACCTAAGATATCTAGTGATATGTTGTGTTAGCAGACCTAAGATATCTAGTGAAATATTGTGTTAGCAGACCTAAGATATCTAGTGAAATATTGTGTTAGCAGACCTAAGATATCTAGTGACATGTTGTGTTAACAGACCAGACCTAAGATATCTAGTGACATGTTGTGTTAGCGTGACTGCCATATGGTATCCGGGACAACAAGTTTACATGATTGGCATATGGTATCCGGGACAACAAGTTTACATGATTGGCATATGGTATCCGGGACAACAAGTTTACATGACTGCCATATGGTATCTGGGACAACAAGTTTACATGACTGCCATATGGTATCTGGGACAATAAGTCTGCGTGACTGCCATATGGTATCCGGGACAACAAGTTTACATGATTGTTATATGGTATCCGGGACAACAAGTCTGAAGTCGGGATGCGACTCAGTTTCTATATCGTTATCGATTGTGCCAGTAGTCTTAGCTACGACTAGCCTCAGTTTTCTGCCGCGTGAGATAATACGATATGGGCGCTAACAGCAACGTGATCTGATTTATCAAAACTGTGAACAATTTACTCTCGCGTGGCTCAGTGTTTGCGTTTGGATCTAATCAGGATGTTAGGTATCTGAAGGGAAAAAAACAATATTTAAATACGACGTCTTTTCCTCGGTGCCTTATAGAAAGGTATCTTCTTCTTTTGCATCTATTAGCTGCACAGAAGACACGTATCCTCCATCTCTATGGTAACTGGCTAAACAACGAAGTAATCGCTTCCATCTCTATGGCAACCAACTAAAGAACGAAGGAAAATCTTTGTTGAATTTCACAGTTCGTTTCTAATAGTAACAAAAGGGAGATGATAAAATAAATACAACCGTACAAAATAATACAGAATGCGAAGATTAAAGTTTTTCCCTATCCTATATTTTCATAATTGAGCATATATATTTTTTTCTCCGTTCAGTGAAACATATTCCAACGGACTCGTTAAAGACTAACCTGGTTACGGTAACATCTACGTTCAGTTATTTGATGTTTATAGAAAAGTTTAAGTTTTCGTTGTTAGTTTTTCCTTCTGGGTTGTAACGTGATTTTATCAGTGGTTTTTTTTTCTTCCTCAGAATTTTGATTATTCAACGTGAAGTGTTATATGACAGAACAAAAATCATCTTATTGAACTTTGTATAAAAAGTCGCCCCTCCCCAGTGACTCAGCGGACTTATAGCTATAAAAATCGGGTTTCGATACCCCTGGTGCTCACAGAGCAGATAGTCCATTATGTTGTAGCTTTGCGCTTAACAACAAAACAAACACGAAGGGGGCTCATTTGTTACTTATTGATTATTGACTGATCTGTGTTTAAAATCTGGGGAGGATCGGGAGATCTGTTGAGGGGAATAACGGACTACAAAGTTTCAGAACTACTGGCGTGCCCAACTAGAAGCCATTTTCTTATACTCCACCCTTGTTTACTGTGTAGATGTTTTTTTTTATTGTTCACTCTACGTTCAGTGTGACGCGAGTTACGTTTCACTCGTGTCAAAGTTGCTAAAAGGCACCAAAATGCCCGGATAATTCTAAAGCGCTTTTCTTTAAATGTCGTTTTTTTTTGTTATTTAAAAAGTTTCAAAACGAATACATTTTTGTATACGAACATTTAAGCAACTCCATTGCACGCTTTTGATGGTTTATAGCAGCTTATGAAAAATAGTTTTTATGTCTTTGTACTGGTTACACAGCAGAGAGGGATTACTATTCATCTTGCTTTCTCTATACACACATATCCCGAAGAAACTAACGGCTTGTTCTCACGTATAATGTTTGAACAAGAGAGAGAGAAAAACTGTTTCAGTATTTGCTTAACAGACGAGTAGAGGTCGCTTCGTGGTTATTAACTTGGTATTATCATAAACTTTAAGTTATTATCCCGAATTCAGTTCTCCTGTTGAAATAAGATGTGATTCATATTTAAGTTTTTGGACCAGCCAGTGACAAGTATTTACTAGGGGATTATATTCTCGACGACCTGTAGAGCTCAGAGGATAGTGTGGAGACATGGTAACTATATTAAAGGATGCTGTTCTCAGGAAATGGTAGAACTCAGAGAAAAGGGTGTAGCCCATGGTAACCTTGCTGTGTGTGTGTATATATACTGAAAGATGTTATTCTCCGGGAATGGTAGAACCTAAGAAAATTGTGTAGCCCATGGTAACCACATTCAAGGATGCTATTCTCCGGAACTGGTAGAGTCTAGAGAAAATTGTGTAGCATATAGTAACCATGTAGAACCTGGAGAAAAGGGTGTAGCCCATGGAAACCATAATGTGTATATACTGAGAAATGTTATTGCTCGAAAGTGGAAAAATACAGAAGACGAGGTAAAAATAAAAATGGTTAAAACTTTTTCCTTTCACACGTTAATAAAAAAACGTTAGTAAATAATGATAATAATACTTGAAATACTATCGTTTTCACCAAAGAAAAACATTATAAGTCACTTTACCATAAAACAAAGATCTTGTTGTACACATGGATTATAAGTCACTATACCATAAAACAAGGATCTTGTTGTACACGTGGAATATAATTCACTATGCCATAAAACAAGGATCTTGTTGTACACGTGGAATATAAGTCACTTTCCACAAAGTGGAGCTTTAATAAGATTATTCTTTAAGAATTAATTACAATTATTGGAATCTATCATAATCACTAGGTTTAATAGTAATTTATACATAAGCAAATCGCCTTTGTCTAGCAAGTTAAAAATCTACACAACTCTATCATATGAAGCTTTGACTCTTCAATTAATATCAACTGAAAAAGTATTTTTATGATCAGTTACTTTTTGAATAATTTAAAACACTCTCAAGACTCTTCAAGAGCCATAATATGGTTCAATAGACTTAAATCTTTGAACAGATAACAAGGTTATCTCTCTCTCTCCATCTCTCACTCCTTATATATTTATGTATATGTTTTTTAAGAAAGTTACAAAAAGTTGTTTGAGCAGATTACATTAACACGACGAATAGTGTGAACTTTACACATACAAACCTTAAATGAAATATAATTAAATTAACTTTTATAGAGAAGAAGAAGAATAAACATATAAGTTAAAAAAAAAAACAGAACACATTACACACAATGACCCACTCCTATGATTTGTGCCCTGGTGTTGGTTGTTTGTTTTGTGGGTTAGTTTTTATTATTTTCTCAAGTATATTTTTCGTATGTTTATTTACATAACTATATTTCGTCTACCGTTTGTTTGATGAAACAGTACGTTTATAACACGGATTAAATTAAACAGGATGGTTAAGATTTGAGATACATTGACCGCGATTTTATTTTATTTTTGGTTTTAAATTAAGAGTTAAGCCTAAGAGGAATGTTTTATGGAATTTTGTATATGGAACGGTAAATTGTTTTTCATTAACATTTTAAAGAAGAGAAAACTTGGAGCTAAAATTATTGTAAAATATCCCCCCCCCGGTGGATCAGTAGCAAGTTTACAAGTTGACGGACTTCTTACAATGCTAAAATCCTGGGTTCGATTTCACCGTGGGCGACTTTACGCGGGGCTTTGTTATTAAGCACAAAGTTACACAAAGGGTTATTTGTGCTCTGTCCACCACGGGTATCGAAACCCGGTTTCTAGAGGTATAAGTCCGCAGACATACCCCTTTGCCACTGGGGAGCTTTACAGAGGGATTTAAAGTTATGTTTAGAGGAAAAGATCAAAGATTGTAACTTGTAATTCACGTTTCGCTGTAATGAAAGTAAACGAGAAGGATTCAAATTAAGGGTTGTCACTATTGCAGTGAAACGTTAGTTATACACAGACATAGAAAGATTGA
>NW_013669112.1:107300-108677 GCF_000517525.1 Limulus polyphemus
AGTGATATGTTGTGTTATTAGACCTAAGATATCTAGTGACATGTTGTGTTAGCAGACCTAAGATATCTAGTGACATGTTGTGTTAGCAGACCTAAGATATCTAATGAAATATTGTGTTAGCAGACCTAAGATATCTAGTGACATGTTGTGTTAGCAGACCTAAGATATCTAGTGAAATATTGTGTTATCAGACCTAAAATATCTAGTGACATGTTGTGTTAGCAGACCTAAGATATCTAGTGATATGTTGTGTTAGCAGACCTAAGATATCTAGTGACATGTTGTGTTAGCAGACCTAAGATATCTAGTGATATTGTGTTATCAGACCTAAGATATCTAGTGACATGTTATGTTAGCAAACCTAAGATATCTAGTGACATGTTGTGTTAACAGACCTAAGATATCTAGTGACATTTTGTGTTAGCAGACCTAAGATATCTAGTGAAATATTGTGTTAGCAAACCTAAGATATCTAGTGAAATATTGTGTTATCAGACCTAAGATATCTAGTGACATTTTGTGTTATCAGACCTAAGATATCTAGTGAAATATTGTGTTAGCAGACCTAAGATATCTAGTGACATGTTGTGTTAGCAGACCTAAAATATCTAGTGAAATATTGTGTTATCAGACCTAAGATATCTAGTGACATGTTGTGTTAGCAGACCTAAGATATCTAGTGAAATATTGTGTTAGCAGACCTAAAATATCTAGTGACATTTTGTGTTATCAGACCTAAGATATCTAGTGACATGTTATGTTAGCAGACCTAAGATATCTAGTGAAATATTGTGTTAGCAGACCTAAGATATCTAGTGACATGTTGTGTTAGCAGACCTAAAATATCTAGTGAAATATTGTGTTGTCAGACCTAAGATATCTAGTGAAATGTTATGTTAGCAGACCTAAGATATCTAGTGACATGTTGTGTTAGCAGACCTAAGATATCTAGTGAAATATTGTGTTAGCAGACCTAAGATATCTAGTGAAATGTTATGTTAGCAAACCTAAGATATCTAGTGACATGTTGTGTTAACAGACCTACGATATCTAGTGACATTTTGTGTTAGCAGACCTAAGATATCTAGTGAAATATTGTGTTAGCAGACCTAAGATATCTAGTGAAATATTGTATTAGCAGACCTAAGATATCTAGTGAAATATTGTGTTAGCAGACCTAAGATATTTAGTGAAATGTTATGTTAGCAGACCTAAGATATCTAGTGAAATGTTATGTTAGCAAACCTAAGATATCTAGTGACATGTTGTGTTAGCAGACCTAAGATATCTAGTGACATGTTATGTTAGCAAACCTAAGATATCTAGTGACATGTTGTGTTAGCAGACCTAAGATATCTAGTGACATGTTATGTTAGC
>NW_013669112.1:109343-111857 GCF_000517525.1 Limulus polyphemus
GAAAAGATCAAAGATTGCGTTTACTTTCATTACAGCGAAACGTGAATTACAAGTTATAGAAGGATTCAAATTAAGGGTTGTCACTATTGCAGTGAAACGTTAGTTATACACAGACATAGAAAGATTGCGTTTACTTTCATTACAGCGAAACGTGAATTACAAGTTACAGAAGGATTCAAATTAAGGGTTGTCACTATTGCAGCGAAACGTTAGTTATACGCAGACATAGAGAGATTGCGTTTACTTTCATTACAGCGAAACGGGAATTACACGGGGATAAAAGATTCAAACTTGCAATACCTATTATCAAAACGAAACGGTCTGTTACATTCAGAATCAAATCTCATCTATTCTCAACTCGAGAACGATTGTTTGTTTGTTTGTTATGGATTTCGCGCAAAGCTACACGAGGGCTATCTGCGCTAGCGTCCCTAATTTAGCAGTGTAAGACTAGAGGGAAGGCAGCTAGTCATCACTACCCACCGCCAACTCTTGAGCTACTCTTTTACCAACGAATAGTGGGATTGACCGTCGCATTATAACACCCCCACGGCTGAAAGGACGAACATGTTTGGTGTGACGGGGATTCGAACCCGCGACCCGCAGATTGCGAGTCGAGCGCCCTAACCACCTGGCCATGCCGGAATCGTCGAGATTGAAAACTATCTAAAAATAATGTTCATACATAAAAACGTTTCCTATCTTTTAATCTTTTAAAATCAGCTGTAGAGCCTATTTCGATAGTATAAGTCTTCCCGTTCTGTTTGACGTTTCCAGAGTTACTGGGTGGCCTGTATATCTAAACTAATAGATCTCTATATTACCCAATGTCAATTGAAAAACGAACAGTAAATAAGGTGTCTCAACTAATTCTGGCTACTTACTTACCCGACATTTCAATACAAAGCAGCTGGAGTTTTCGTTCCTTAGGGTTAGCAGTCGCTTTCGAATTCATATTGTATTCCTCGTGTTTATATAATTGTGTTTGATGAGCGAGATACGTGTACTTGTTAAAGTTAATTATATATGGACTAAACGTTTTGTTTTATATTCGCGAAACTTTTTTAACTTTCAAGTTAACGAGATTAGATTTGTTGGATTTGTTTTACTACAAATTCAAAACCTGAATTAATGGATAACGAAACAATGCTCAGCAGACCTGCTTAAGTTCAATATATCAACCGATATTAGCAACTCAGCCTGCTTAAGTCCAATACATGAACTGGTATTAGCAACTCAGCCTGCTTAAGTCCAATACATGAACCGGTATTAGCAACTCAGCCTGTTTAAGTCCAAATACATGAACCGGTATTAGCAACTCAGCCTGCGTCCAATACATGAACCAGTATTAGCAACTCAGCCTCTTTAAGTTCAATACATGAACCGGTATTAGCAACTCAGCCTGCTTAAGTTCAATATATCAACCAATATTAGCAACTCAGCTTCTTTAAGTTCAATACATGAACCGGTATTAGCAACTCATCCTGTTTAAGTTCAAATACATGAACCAGTATTAGCAACTCAGTCTGCTTAAGTCCAATACATGAACCAGTATTATCAACTCAGCCTGCGTCCAATACATGAACCGGTATTAGCAACTCAGCCTGCGTCCAATACATAAACCGGTATTAGCAACTCAGCCTGCGTCCAATACATAAACCGGTATTAGCAACTCAGCCTGTTTAAGTCCAATACCCGAACCGGTATTAGCAACTCAGCCTGTTTAAGTCTAATACACGAACCGGTATGAGCAACTAAACCTCTTTAAGTCCAATACACGAACCGGTATTAGCAACTCAGCTCGTGTTATCAATGCCATTTCGTTCTTCGTACTGATCAAACCTCTACGCGATAATTTTCACCCAGAACACGTAGACACTGGAGACATTTCACTAAATTTTTAAAACTATAGTTTAGTCAATTAACTAATCAGTTAAATATGGTGAAGTTTTTATTGTTGCCACTTAGGACAATTCATAAACTTAGGGTTGTTAGCTTTGCATAATGAAGTATGAACTACAGAAATGTTCTGTTCCATAGCTTTTTTATATCATTTAAATATCATCTATTATTTTATTGTTTCGACATATCAATAACCAAGTCGTTTTCATTTCATTGTTACTTTCTGCAGCTGTGTTTTTCAATGTTTCTATCTAAAAGATATATTTTTCAAATGATGATACAATAAGGATCACTATGGTACAAACGAACCCCACAAGACGTATCTTTGTTTTCGTTATGGAAGAAAATATAAGTCATGCCCAATGGTTTTTAGGGGGGGGGGGGAACTATAAGCACATGATAATGGATAATAAATTATGTGTGTGTAAACATTGTTACAAACATGCGACACAGTAGTAGACAATAAATTATGTATGTGTAAACGTTGTTACAAACATACGACACAGTAGTAGACAATAAATTATGTGTGTGTAAACGTTGTTACAAACATACGACACAGTAGTAGACAATAAATTATGTGTGTGTAAACGTTGTTACAAACATACGACACAG
>NW_013669112.1:112546-115299 GCF_000517525.1 Limulus polyphemus
CTGATTCACTAGTAACAGAACCTGATTCACTTGTAACAGAACCTGATTCACTAGTAACAGAACCTGATTCACTAGTAACAGAACCTGATTCATTAGTAACAGAACCTGATTCACTTGTAACAGAACCTGATTCACTAGTAATAGAACCTGATTCACTAGTAACAGAACCTGATTCATTAGTAACAGAACCTGATTCACTTGTAACAGAACCTGATTCACTAGTAACAGAACCTGATTCACTAGTAATAGAACCTGATTCACTAGTAACAGAACCTGATTCACCAGTAACAGAACCTGATTCACTAGTAACAGAACCTGATTCACTAGTGATAGAACCTGATTCACTAGTAACAGAACCTGATTCACTAGTAATAGAACCTGATTCACTAGTAACAGAACCTGATTCACTAGTAACAGAACCTGATTCACTAGTAACAGAACCTGATTCACTAGTAACAGAACCTGATTCACTAGTAATAGAACCTGATTCAATACGACACAGTAGTAGACAATAAAGTATGTATGTGTAAACATTGTTACAAACATGCAACACACATAAGCACATGATATGTACAATAAATTATGTGTGTATAAACACTGTTACACACCTGCGACACACATAAGCATATGGCCATTAATGTGTAGACATTGTTACACACTTGCGACACACATAAGCACTTGGCAATGGTGGTTCGAAAATTTTGCTAAAATTGAATTAAACAATGATAGAGAATTATAAATTTATGAGTGCATTTCTAAATCGTTGTTGTTGTTTTTTATCCTTTCTTAACTTACACTCTGTTTATTTATTTTTCTTGTTTTGCTGTTGTGTCTGAAAGAAACTAATTTGTTTGAAATGTAAAATAATACATAAAACTTCCAGCCTTTCATTCTGTAAAGATGTACGAAGTTGGTATTTTTGGATTCTAATAAAGATAAAACAGTGTTGTTGGATATTAAACACAAAACTGAGCAACGAACCATCGGTGTTCCACCACCGCAGGAAATCAGTCCTCACTTTTGACGTCCTAAGCCTTCAAGCTTACCGGTGTACTATGCTAGAGATATTACATTAAGTTAGTACTAGAACAACAGGGAAAGTTCTAGAAACACTGGAAGATATTTTAGAGTAGAGTTGAGTACGTTAAAATCCTAATGAATATTAAGATGTTAATTATTGAATGTATAACAGTGGTGTTTCTTCCTTTGATAATATGTCAGTATTTATACGTTTTAGGCTAAATAACTTCTATGGATATTTAACTGTTACTACTTTATAATTATTACTACAAACAACCATTGCCGTTTCCAGGTGTACGCGGTTTTTGAACAGGATGTAGGAGGTAATTTTTTAAGTTATTACTTAATCTTTCATGATCAGAAAAATGCAACGAGCAATTCCTTTAGGCCATTAAATAAAATTATGATGGAGAATTCCTTGCAGGAAACAGTCGTTACTAATTCAATGACTAGCATACATACACATAAATATTACAGATATTAGTAGCTTTTACCTGCTTCGAAATCTCTGAGAATTCGCTTGATTCGCCGATGTGCATATTTAATAATTAACGGGTTACAAGCAACTTCAGAAACGATATAACTTTCTTTGTCAGGGATTGAGAAAAACGTTGCGCAGACGTTTCTTATGAAACATACTTTATAGAATAAGCCCAAGAGCAAAAGTTCCATTCCTGGCGTTAATAAGCCCAAAACTACCAATGCCAAGAGCTAACTCGGATATACAGTAATAGTTGTTTACAACAGTTAATAAGCCTAAAACTACCAATGCCAAGAGCTAACTCGGATATACAGTAATAGTTTTTAACACCAGTTAATAAGCCTAAAACTACCAATGCCAAGAGCTAACTCGGATATACAGGAATAGTTGTTTACAACAGTTAATAAGCCTAAAACTATCTATGTCATAAGCTAAATCGGATATACAGTAATAGTTGTTTACAACAGTTAATAGGTCTGAAACTATCTATGTCATAAGCTAAATCGGATATACAGTAATAGTTGTTTACAACAATTAATAAGCCTAAAACTATCTATGTCATAAGCTAACTCGGATATACAGTAATAGTTGTTTACAACAATTAATAAGCCTAAAACTACCTATGCCAAGAGCTAACTCAAACATGTTAGTCTTTCAGCACTGGGTTCATGTAATGTGACGGTCATTCCCAGTATTCGTTGGTAAGGAGTAGCCCAAGAGTTGGCGGTGGGTGGTGTTGACTAGGCACTTTCCACCTAGTCCATCACTGCTAAATTAGGGACGGCTAGTGCAGACATCCCCTTGTAGCTTTGCGTGAAATTCAAGAAATTAAGAAACTAATGTGATAATGCTAAAAATGACCTTCTGATCCCCTGCCCCTCTCCCCCCACTAAATGGCTCGGCGATAAGTATGCAGGCTTACGACGCCAATATCGTGTTTCGACACCTGTGGCTGGTAAAGCACAGATATCTCATTGTGTTGCTTTGCGTTTAACAAGAAACAACAAAACTGATCCTTTGTAGGCCTATCTCATGAATAAGAGATTCTGAAAATAACATATATATATATATATACATTTGTAAGTAAACTAGGGAATTTCTGTGAAATCCTAACTGATTACATTTCGTTATTGTGGTTTTACACATGCATAAAAATCAGGTTCTATTACTAGTGAATCAGGTTCTGTTACTAGTGAATCAGGTTCGGTTACTAGTGAATCAGGTTCTGTTACTAAGGTTTGTAACAACGTTT
>NW_013669112.1:116299-120435 GCF_000517525.1 Limulus polyphemus
AATGAATCAGGTTCTATGACTAGTGAATCAGGTTCTGTTACTAGTGAATCAGGTTCTATCACTAGTGAATCAGGTTCTATCACTAGTGAATCAGGTTCTGTTACTAGTGAATCAGGTTTTATTACTAGTGAACCAGGTTCTATCACTAGTGAATCAGGTTCTATCACTAGTGAATCAGGTTCTGTTACTAGTGAATCAGGTTCTATCACTAGTGAATCAGGTTTTATTACTAGTGAATCAGGTTCTATCACTAGTAAATCAGGTTCTGTTACTAGTGAATCAGGTTCTATCACTAGTGAATCAGGTTTTATTACTAGTGAATCAGGTTCTGTTACTAGTGAATCAGGTTCTATCACTAGTGAATCAGGTTCTATCACTAGTAAATCAGGTTCTATCACTAGTGAATCAGGTTCTGTTACCAATGAATCAGGTTCTATCACTAGTGAATCAGGTTCTATCACTAGTGAATCAGGTTCTGTTACTAGTGAATCAGGTTCTATTACTAATGAATCAGGTTCTATTACTAGTGAATCAGGTTTTATTACTAGTGAATCAGGTTCTGTTACTAGTGAATCAGGTTTTATTACTAGTGAATCTCAAGTGCAACTTCGATGTTGGTTTTCTGCAAAAAATATCCCATTAAAGCGTCAGTTTGGTCTTAAATTGCACGTCATAATTTTCTAATCTTTCCTGCTTTTGGCTAACATTTTCTTTCATTTTTCAAGAGGTTATTACACTCTAAAAAAATGGCTTATCTTGGAAGATTAGGAAACACACGCTATTTGGGATGAAGATGAATAAACAAACTTTATCAATTAAGTTGTTGAGAGAAAGTTTGTAGATAAAATGAGAAGTATTAAAAGTTGCTTGGTTTTTAGCAACCAGAGAATGGAGTCCCGGATTTTAGCGTTGAGAGTCCCCGAACTTACCGCTTACTCATTAAGATTCTACTAAACATAATGCTTCGTCTTACAGACCAATGAGGAACGAGGATAAATCGTCATTGTAAAGAATGATAAGGTATGGGATCAGGTATCGTGTGAAATTATTAAGCTCGTGAAGGAAGGAGCGTTATTAGGCCTAAATAAAGTAATGAAAATGAAGCTTCATATGACAAAATGACGAGAAACGATAATAAGAAAAACGTTTTATCAGATAGAAAGAAAAATAACAAAACTTTATTAACTTGGGTGACAAGGAATGAAGTTAAACTTCATTTAGTACACAGATAAAGACATAGCCTTGTGATATCTAATGACGAAAACAAGCACGTATCTTTCAGATATAATAACAAGAAATAAAAATAAATCGGCGAAAAAAAAAAGACAGAAGGAACAACCGGAGTTAGAAACAAACAATACTCAGGTACAATAGATAGCCTGGTTGTTTGTAGTTGTCGAGCGCAAAGCTACACGATGGGGGTTTTCTGCTCCGCTTACTGCGGGTATCGAAACCCGATTTTGACAGTTATAAGCGCTGATATTTGCCACTGAGCCATCAGAAGTAATAGAAACAACTACTAGTATCGTGGAGCTCTGAGTTTTCTTTTTTTGTTTGCAATTAAGCACAGAGTTACACAACGTGCTGTGCCCCCACAGGTATCGAAACCCGATTTTTACAGCTTTCAAACTTACCACTGAGTCTCTTGAAGGGGAGAGGATTTCTGAGACTCGGGATGAATGTTGATAGAAAACATAATTGTTATTAGTCATAACGTTTATTGTGCGAAGTAGCATTACTAGATATTTCCAATTAAAACACATTTTGTTATCAATGTCGTTTCAAATCCCCAGTTTCTCTAGGGATTTTACGATGAGTCATGTAAGACATTTGGACTCGTTCTGACTGCAGATTTGACGATCGTCTATAGAAACAAGATAACATTACCTTTAATGATTGCTCAGACAATATGACTCTAAGTATTCTACGGTTTTTATACGTTGTTGTTATATTATACATTCAAATGTTATTTACATGATAATAAGCTACCTGAAATATTCATAAACTATGTGGTAATACTTAAAATGTTTGGGAAACTAATAAAGATAATAACAAAAACAGCTACAAGTAGACAACAGCAAACATTTCGTATAGCACTTCAATTAACAAAAACAGCTACAAGTAGACAACAGCAAACAGTTCTATAGTACTCTAGTTAACAAAAACAGCTACAAGTAGACAACAGCAAACAGTTCTATAGCACTCTAGTTAACAAAAACAGCTACAAGTAGACAACAGCAAACAGTTCGTAAAGCACTCCAATTAACAAAAACAGCTACAAGTAGACAACAGCAAACAGTTCGTATAGCACTCCAATTAACAAAAACAGCTACAAGTAGACAACAGCAAACAGTTCGTATAGCACTCTAATTAACAAATACAGCTACAAGTAGACAACAGCAAACAGTTCGTATAGCACTCCAATTAACAAAAACAGCTACAAGTAGACAACAGCAAACAGTTCGTACAGCACTCCAATTAACAAAAACAGCTACAAGTAGACAACAGCAAACAGTTCGTACAGCACTCTAATTAACAAAAACAGCTACAAGTAGAAAACAGCAAACAGTTCGCATAACTCTCCAATTAACAGAATAATCTACAAGTAGACAATAGCAAAGAGTTCATATAAAGCTCTAATTAACAAACACACCTACAAGTAGATATAAACAAACAGATCGCATGACACTCTAATTAACAAGCAAGTCTATATATATACATACATACAAGTAGATATAAATAAACAGTTCGTATACCACTTTAGTTAACAAACACACCTACCAGTAGACATAAACAAACACTTATTCATCTTCTTGAAGAGTCAGTCGACAATGCATTGCAAAGTTTACATTTTGTTAAAATTGGCTTAACCATCATTAACCACCATTACGCTCTGTTCACGATTCATACTTCTCAAGCGGAAGGCTCGACTTTAGCTTCTCAGGATGGAAGGATTATACTACTGGGAGAAGAAGCTTTGAGAAATCCAGACCAAACTAATCCATCAGCTGATAGAGGTGATTAAGATCAGATGCCATTCTACAACGAAAGAAATAACATTTGGGCATTACAGAAACCGATAGAGGTCGTTAGAAAGGTAGATTGGCCCCACCCATTATCATTCTTTCTCGCGAAAACGTACAGTGTTTCAAGGTGAAATCTGATCAATTTCAAGCTAGTAAACCTGGTGATAATAAGACACGTGAGGTTTGTTTGTTTTTTTTCTCTCATAACATCGAATGCTCAAGGCATTTGGTACATATCTTGACGTAGCATGCCCAGAGCAGAAATACAATTTTCATATTCGTTCTTCTTCTTCTTGTCCCCCCCCCCCCCCTATGGAATATAACCCAAAACTATTTCAACCATAGAAAGTGGCAATTGTTTTAAAACAACGTGTTTAAGGTTTAGTATATGTCGACAAAAGTATAGATTTACAAAGCGAAACCCGTTTCGCCTATTTTATTGACAGATTGTATAGTCCCCAGTGACTCAGCGTTAACTCTGTAGGCCTAAGACGCTAAATATTGGGTTTCGATACACGTGGAGAGCAGAGCACTGATAACCCATTGAGTAGCTTTTACAAAAATAACGTTTTGTAAAATATTTAATACAACTTCTTAAAGGTTCTAGAATATGAGAAAAATCTGCTTGAAAATATATTTCGAGAACAGAATAACAAACATGCAAAGGTCACTTTTTGAAGAAACCTAATCTAACAGAAGTAAAGGATTTTCAACAAACTGATGACCTTCGTAAGTTTTAATTCGATCGTTGAGGCGACACGAAATAAAGGTAAAGATGATTTCTTAACATCGAACCGTGTCTTTCAGGTCTCGGCGTTCTCTAATTTGTGACTGTATCATTGAGTCGTGTCCCTCAGGTCTCGGCGTTCCTTACATGTGGTTGTATCACCGAACCGTGTCCTTCAGGTCTCGGCGTTCTCTAATTTGTGACTGTATCATTGAGTCGTGTCCCTCAGGTCTCGGCGTTCCCTTACATGTGGTTGTATCACCGAACCGTGTCCTTCAGGTGTCTGAGTTCTCTAATTTGTGACTGTATCATTGAGTCGTGTCCCTCAGGTCTCGGCGTTCCCTTACATGTGGTTGTATCACCGAACCGTGTCCTTCAGGGGT
>NW_013669112.1:121204-125134 GCF_000517525.1 Limulus polyphemus
TAATGTGTGACTGTATGATCGAGCCGTGTCCCTCAGGTGTCTGAGTTCCCAAATGTGTGAATGTATGATCGAGCCGTGTCCCTCAGGTGTCTGAGTTCCCTAATGTGTGACTATATGATCGAGCCGTGTCCCTCAGGTGTCTGAGTTCCCTAATGTGTGACTGTATGATCGAGTGGTGTCCCTCAGGTGTCTGAGTTCCCAAATGTGTGACTGTATGATTGTGTCGTGTCCCTCAGGTGTCTGAGTTCCCTAATGTGTGACTGTATGATCGACCCGTGTCCCTCAGGTGTCTGAGTTCCCTAATGTGTGACTGTATGATCAAGTCGTGTCACCCAATTTTCTATTTTGATATCACTTTTCACAGGAGACACTAAAAGCAAATTAGATCGAAAAATACTTTTTTTAATAGTTTCAAATTTATTGAAGTTATTGAACTGTGATAAACTTACTGGAGTTATTGAACTGTGATAAACTTACTGGAGTTATTGAACTGTGATAAACTTACTGGAGTTATTGAACTGTGATAAACTTACTGGAGTTATTGAACTGTGATAAACTTACTGGAGTTATTGAACTGTGATAAACTTACTGGAGTTATTGAACGGTGATAAACTTACTGGAGTTATTGAACTGTGATAAACTTACTGGAGTTATTGAACTGTGATAAACTTACTGACGATGTTTAACTGTGACAAAGTTATTGTACTGTGACAAATTTACATAATTTTTGTGACACTTTGATTAGCAAGTGATCAGTACGTTGGCTCTTGACCTCTGTTTGACCTGAATGCCATAAATGTAAAAATTTAGCCTCTGACCTTCTTCATTTTTCTAGACGATATTTCCAACTTTCATTAAAAGTGCAAATGACGCTCGTAAGAGAATAAAAACAAGTTGTTTATATTTAAACAAAAACTGTCAACGGAGTTAAGTGTATATACAAATATATATTACATGGAGACGTAAAACTGTCCACGGAGAAACTGAGTTAAGTGTATATACAAATATATATCACATGGAGACGTAAAACTGTCAACGGAGAAACTGAGTTAAGTGTATATACAAATATATATCACATGTAGGCGTAAAACTGTCAACGGAGAAACTGAGTTAAGTGTATATACAAATACATATCACATGGAGACGTAAAACTGTCAACGGACAAACTGAGTTAAGTGTATATACAAATATATATTACATTGAGACGTAAAACTGTCAACGGAGAAACTGAGTTAAGTGTAAATACAAATACATATCACATGTAGACGTAAAACTGTCAACGAAGAAACTGAGTTGGGGCACTCGACTCGCAATCTGAGAGTCGCGGGTTCGAATCCTTGTCACACCAAACATGCTCGTCCTTTCAGCCGTGGGGGCGTTATAATGTGACGGTCAATCCCACTATTCGTTGGTAAAGGAGTAGCCCAAGAGTTGGCGGTGGGCGATGCTGCCTTCCCTCTAGTCCTTCACTGCTAAATTAGGAACGGCTTGTGCAGATAGCCCTCGTGTAGCTTTGCGCGAAATTCAAAACAAACAAACAAACAATGTTCAATTAATTATTTCTCATTTTCATCCTACATGATTTACGCCACTTTATCTTTGTATTTGCAATTTGTTTTTTTTTATCAACATCATAACTTATGCAATACTATAATTAATTACATGTTGTGTACTAATGTTGATTTTATTTGCTTTGCCTTCGGATGACGTCATACAACATTTAATCGGTTTTGTGTGTTTCCTGCTGTCTGAACACGTCACTTTCTTGTTGACTGTGTTTGCTCAACTAAAGGTTTTTGACTGGTTTCTTCTTTGACGAAACAAGGAAACAAGAAAAAAACATCTCTTCCGTCTAGAGGAAATCTGCCCAATAAAAAAAAAAAGAGAAGGACAATGACAGCAAAAAATGAAATAAAGAGATTGTCCACGTTGTTATTTTAAATATAACGCTGCGCTGGACAACATATTCAAGCCTAACTTATTCAGAATATCTCCTGTACAATAAGATACAGTTCTAAATTTTTAGCACTCCCAGTATAAAGAAGAAGGGAAGTGAGAATTTTAACAGTAGTTAAATATTTGTTTTACCTAAAATTAACGTGTTTCTGTGTTGTTTGTTTGTAGTTATGCACAAAGCTGCACAACGGGCTATCTGTGCTCTGCCCACCACGGGTATCGAAACCCGATTGCTAGCGTTGTAAGTCCGCAGACATACCGCTGTGCCACTGAGGTGCCTTCTTTGTTGTTAATCGTAAAGTCACACGATAGGCTATTTACGCTCTACCTTTCACGGGTATCGAAACCTAATTTTTAGCGTTATAAGAGTTCTCAGATTTACCGTTGAGCCACAGGGTGATGGGGAACTAACATGTTTCAGGAAGGGAGGGATAGGTTTCAACATATATTTATATCATATTTGCATAAATGATAACTTTCATATAGCTTCACATTTAAATATTTGAGACAGAAAAAAAAAGTATTATTTCAACTAATGTGAAATTTTCTTTACGATCCTGGTAGAGCAGATTCATGTTTTTAGTTGAGAATAGACCCATGCCTATAAAGGTTCTCTTTATAATTAAGCACAAAGCCACACAATGGGCTATCTGTGCTCTGTCCACCACGGGTATCGAAACCCGGATTATAGCGTTGTAAGTCCGCAGACATACCGCTGTACCACTTGGGGGCCTGAATAACATTTTACAATCGAACTTTTATCGGCTTTTTTAAATTAACAGTAAAAAATAATTAAAGTATTCTTTCAACTAATGTGAAATTTTCTTTACGATCCCTTAGAGCAAATTCATGTTTTCAGTTGAGAATAGACCCATGCCGATAAAAGTTCGATTGTAAAATGTTATTCAGTTTTTTATTTCCAGCACGGACAAACTATGTTGATCGGTTAAGTCTAATAGCCGAGGTAAACAGTAGATATGTTGTTTACCTAACGTGAAAGATGAAAACGATCTGGTTTCGTTTGAATTTCGCACAAAGCTACACTGTTTTAGAGGACATATTGACGACACTTGAAATGTTCTTGGACTTGTGTCGATCAGATGGAGAAGCGACTGTGTTAGTGGAATCAGAAGTAGGATCTGTTTTAGAAGAGAGATCAACGTACATGTTTACATTGTTGGAGTTATTAACCAGATGGCACTAGTATAAATTTGTTTAAAGTTAATATTTTGTTGTAAACTGAAGAAACTGTGGCTTGGACGGAGAAACCTTTGTCCTTGTGTGAAAGATGCCTGGACACTCTGTTGAAGACATTAAATTTGTGGGTATAGAGACAAATTTGACATCTAACAGAAACAGGGAAATTAAAGAAGCTTATTGGATAGCACTGTTAAATACCGTAACTCCAAACGGTATCAATCTCGATCGCGGGGTTGTTGACCTTCGCAAGTCTCTGAAAAGATTTTCAAAGCTAAATTCATGATTAAACTTACTTTATATAATTAGTATTATTCTTCCTTAAATGTATCTCTGTATATACTGGTTTGATTTCCTATACATATTGAGCTACATTATTATTTTATCAATTTCCCACCGCCTTTTGCTGTTATTTAATCCTAATTTTATTTCTATTGTTTATTTTATTTGATTTTTGATTTTATCTTTATAGAAATTTGTTAACAATTCTTATAACTATTGGGCCCGGCATGGCTAGGTGGTTAGGGAGCTCGACTCGCAATCCCCGTCCCACCAAACATGCTCGCCCTTTCAGCCAATGGGGCGATATAATGTGACGGTCAATCCCACTATTCGTTGGTAAAAGAGTAGCCCAAGAGTTGGCGGTGGGTGGTGATGACTAGCTGCCTTTCCTCTAGTCTTACACTGCTAAATTAGGGACGGCTAGCGCAGATATCCCCAGTGTAGCTTTGCGCGAAAATCCAAAAAACAAACAAAGAATTAAAGAGAACATTGTTT
>NW_013669112.1:126076-129822 GCF_000517525.1 Limulus polyphemus
ATCGAAGTCCGAGCCTATAAATTTCATCACTCTCCTGAAGAAGAGTTATAGAGAAAGCGCTCGAATTTTGGGTCTCGTTTTGAAAATATTACAATTTTTGTAGGTGATCCTGTGTACTAACTAGTTAACCAGGTGATCCTGTGTGCTAACTAGTTAACCAGGTGATCCTGTGTGCTAACTAGTTAACCTGGATATATAATATTTTATATTGGATTTTCTTTTAGATTCACGCCTACTGATGGTTATGTTTTAAACTTCAGAATTATAAATGGGCTATAAATTGGATCCCCCCCCTGTATTTGAATTAAAATTTTCTAAATTATTTATGCACCAAATTACTTGCAACCCTCCGACGTTTGGGGGTTACAGAGCTCATAATATATATATATATATATATGATTTCCACAAAACATTTAAGCTAAATTACCATCAATATTGCAATTAATCCCAGTGATTAATGCTGGGGTACACCGTCGTGTTTTACGACACCCAAGTTGTTTGCCCAGTTCTTTACACTACTTGGTATATATGAGCCTCAGAGATATAGTGAATGGTATATAAAGAAGGTCGGTAATCCAGGGATTAAACAGTAGATCTTGGCTATGTCAGCTCCAGATCTTTCGATGAGACCAAACTCTTCCATGAAATGTCACTCCGTGTAAAAGAAATCATTACGGCGATCGGTTCCGCGGTTTAGTCTGCTCTCCTCTCTGGATACGTGGTAGAGAAACCTCCAGCTTATTTCTGACCTCGGTCGACAAAGTTTTTTTCCTTTGTTTTGTGGCTTCTTTTACGTTCAGCTGAGCATGCCTTTCTTACAATAACTGGGATGAAAGGACAAACATGCATCACGAGATTATAGAAATCCACGTGAGATTATGACATCAACTCTAAGGATGAAAGTAGAAACCCGCATCAAGAGATAATAGAAATCCACGTGAGATTATGACATCAATACACAGATATTGTTTATGAAATAGTTAGTTCTGTATCGACACAAGACCGGTTTTTCCCAACTTCCTCTTGATCACACAAGAACGTGTTTTTTTTGTTTTTGTCGGAAATGTTTCGTAGAATGTTATACTTGAATGAAAGAACACAGCAGGCCTCTCTTTAAAGTGAATCATTTCACTGCCCCCCTCCGAGAGGAATTGAGAGGAAAGCTCTAGATGGGGGGATTAAGTTGAACATTCTAAGTCTATGAAGTAAATCTTACCTGTTAATTTAACTCGAGTGATTGAAGTAGATTTGATAGATTTGTTTGTTTGTAAAGCACAAAGCTGCACAAAGGGCTATCTGTGCTGTACTAACCACGGGTATAGAAACCCGGTTTTTTAGTGTTATAAGCTATCAGATTTACCGCTGTGCCACTAGAGGGGGCAATTTGAGGGATTCCAATTTAGTGTAAATGACATGCCACAAAAATACCTTATCATTATAAAACTTTACAACAATGTTGTTTCCTGGTGTTAAAAAGTTACAACAATGTGGTTACCTGGTGTTAAAACTTTACAACAATGTTGTTACCTGGTGTTAAAACTTTACAACAATGTTGTTACCTGGTGTTAAAACTTTACAACAATGTTGTTACCTGGTGTTAAAACTTTACAACAATGTTGTTACCTGGTGTTAAAACTTTACAACAATGTTGTTACCTGGTGTTAAAACTTTACAACAATGTTGTTTCCTGGTGTTAAAAAGTTACAACAATGTGGTTACCTGGTGTTAAAACTTTACAACAATGTTGTTACCTGGTGCTAGTGATATATACATTGATACCTCTCACGATTTGAGCACAAAGTACTTAATATTATATATAGAATAAACATCCATTTTCTACATACAAAATATATTTTTTCTAAAGTTCTTGACCCCAGCAATTGAACCCTAATGTTTGTCAAAGATTTACTTATTCTCCTGAATTTTCGTTTTATTTTTGAGCTTAAATTAAGCGTAATGAGCTTGACGCTATAAATATAGTCCATAATTGTTTTACTGTTCAAGTTACAAGAGTGAATTAACGTATCTAACGTGGAGAACGTTCTTTCATTAACTTTCACGAGTTCCATTTATCTAGTTTTTGTGTAAAACTTAGCTGGATACATTTCCTACTGAATTGTTCAGATGCCACTGGTGAAACGACTTGCCACTAGGGGTCACTGTAAAGATTTCTAAATGTGACCAAGGAATACTGTCTCCGTTTGATGACCGACTTCCGTTCCATCAAGCAAAGCAGAGGCATAAAAAAAACTCTGAAAAGGAAGAGAGTGATTCCTACTGTTAGATTACCCATGACTAATTCGATAATACAAAGCTCTTTTTGTATTAAAAACTATTTGAAGAAACCATTTTTTTGTTTCCTTTTCCCATTCGCCGTAACCTGAACCACGAAAGACTCAGTAAAATCACTTTAAAAAGCAATTCATAACCCGTTGTTTAGGCCTTCCATTGAACAGCTGTATAGCGGTGCTTCCAGGCTGTGTCTTTCTTCGGTACACGTCACTGTGGGTTGTCGACGAGAACCAAACAAACAGACTTTCCTCCGTACATTCAGCCTAGTTGACGAAGCACGGATCCATAAAGTTAAAGCTGTATTGTTATTTATATATATATATATATACATAAAGACATGTTGAGACTTCGAACTGGTTCAGCACCCGGACTGGAAAATGATGTTGACAAATGACGCCTAACCGACTCCAAAGACCATCTTGCAAAGATTATATTCTGAACATACAATTAGAAATCACGCCCGTCAATTCTACTTTTATTGATCTATTAATAAAGTCGACCTATAAAACTAAAATCAGTTTAGCTTTAAACTACTGACAATCAGAAGGATCGTTTCACTTTTATAAATAGGTAAACTTAAGAATGATATTGAATACCAAGGAGAAACAAAATATATTGAAACTTCTATCGAATCAAATACATACTTTTTTCAATAAAGTTCGTGTCTCAATATCTACACAGTTGAGAAGTTGAAGACAGTCGAATACGAGTCCAGAGTGTTCTCTTTAAAGTGCTTAGATCCATCTCTGCTTAAAATTACCGGTAAACATGCAGTACCAGAGTCCATCTTTCATGTTAAGTATTATTGGCCTTGGATAATTACTCATGTTTAACTTTAGGTTATGTTTTCAACCATCATCCATGTTAATTGTTGTCAGTAAATAAGTCATACCTAGTACATCAATTATTCTATACCTTATCGATAGATAAGTTGTATTAGCTTCCACCTTTTATGTTAAATCGTACCTATCAAAAGGTTATGTTTGTAATCATTGTTCATACTCATTCCTACCAGTAAACCCAAGACTATGATTCAGGTTTGATGATAAACTCTACTGGTTATCATTACCTGGTATAATACTTAATGATATACTCTACTGGTTATCATTACCTGGTACAATACTTAATGATAAACTCTACTGGTTATCATTACCTGGTACAATACTTAATGATAAACTCTACTGATTATCATTACCTGGTACAATACTTAATGATAAACTCTACTGGTTATCATTACCTGGTACAATACTTAATGATAAACTCTACTGATTATCATTACCTGGTACAATACTTAATGATAAACTCTACTGATTATCATTCCCTGGTACAATACTTAATGATAAACTCTACTGGTTATCATTACCTGGTACAATACTTAGTGATAAACTCTACTGGTTATCATTACCTGGTATAATACTTAATGATAAACTCTACTGATTATCATTACCTGGTAC
>NW_013669112.1:129843-135449 GCF_000517525.1 Limulus polyphemus
TACAATACTTAATGTATAAACTCTAACTGATTATCATTACCTGGTACAATACTTAATGATAAACTCTACTGATTATCATTCCCTGGTATAATATTTAATGATAAACTCTACTGGTTATCATTACTGGTATAATATTTAATGATAAACGTTACTGATTATCATTAACTGGTACAATACTTAATGATAAACTCTACTGGTTATTATTACCTGGTATAATACTTAATGATAAACTCTACTGGTTATCATTACCTGGTACAATACTTAATGATAAACTCTACTGGTTATCATTACCTGGTACAATACTTAATGATAAACTCTACTGATTGTCATTACCTGGTACAATACTTAATGATAAACTCTACTGGTTATCATTACCTGGTATAATATTTAATGATAATGTTACTGATTATCATTACCTGGTATAATATTTAATGATAAATGTTACTGGTTATTATTACCTGGTATAATATTTAATGATAAACTCTACTGGTTATCATTACCTGGTATAATATTTAATGATAATGTTACTGGTTATCATTACCTGGTATAATATTTAATGATAAATGTTACTGGTTATTATTACCTGGTATAATATTTAATGATAACGTTACTGGTTATTATTGTCAGGTATAATATTTAATGATAAACTCTACTGGTTATCATTACCTGGTATAATATTTAATGATAACGTTACTGGTTATCATTACCTGGTATAATATTTAATGATAACGTTACTGGTTATTATTACCAGGTATAATATTTAATGATAACTTTACTGGTTATCATTACCTGGTATAATATTTAATGATAACGTTACTGGTTATTATTTTTCCTTAGAATTTTTCTATCCCAAAGATCATGTCACGTAACACGTACCCCAGTAAAATCTATGTCTTAATTACTTAGGCGATAATAACCAGCTTATGAGCATATATATATATACATCTAAACATACCTTCTGTAAAAGCAGTTGTGGATCAGTAATTATATTTAAACATTTGATTATTAAACTAACAATTCCTTATACCATCAAACAAACGTGATCCTTGAGTTCGTTGAAGGTAATTCTATTTGTGATTTAATTAAGGAATACAAGATTAATTATTGCTTTAATGTGGCAGTAACTTTAGGCAGCTCAGCACGGAAATCGATTAGTTCATTTCGCTAACGTTTTAAACTAATTTTCACAAGAAAATAATCACTTACCTAGTTATTCATAAAATTAGGAAAACATTTGGGGAACAAGGAAATATATTTATCTGATTCTCTCGAAAGGTAAACGTTTAGAGAGGAAAATATATAAGTTGACGTAATGTGTTCAAATAATTCGGTATCAAAATGTTAACCTTTTAAACTGAACACCGAGGTTTGATTAAATATAGAAGAGACTCATAGTATAGCATTTGACAAGTATAGAGAGGCAATGCGATATGAGTACCTCCTGACAGCTAAGCCTTATTGATAATAATTTAGTTATACACTCAGTGTTATTGGATACCAACTCTTTCTAGTGTTAATTACTTGTACTGCATCAAATTCTATTCAATATTCTTGCTTTGCAGTAAACCACATGTAACAGGACCATTTGTTTCAATCTTTCGATCATTTCACATGTTTCATTTAGAACAGGGGTGACAGCAAAACCAGTTCCATCTCAGTGAAGTGAGACAATTTTCAAGTTCTCTGTAGAAGTTGTTTCTCATAGATAAAACTCAGTTCCCACGTCACAAAGCCAGAGTTTGTTATCAATTACCTTTACAATCTTAAACACCCCAATCAGATCCCCCCACCATCTCTCCTCGTATGACAACCCCTCCATACCAGGCACCATTCTAGTAACCCTCCTCTGAACCTTTTTCAATAATTCAATATCCGTCCTAAGGTAAGGTAACCAAGACTGAACACAATACTCCAAATGTAGCCTAACCAGTGACCTATACGATGAAATTATAACCTCTTTAGACTTGTATTCAATATTTCTGTAGATACAATCTAAAATCCTATTTGCCCTACCACTAACAACAACACACTGATTGGATGACTTAAAGACTGATCAACCACTACGCCAATATACCTTTCTTCCATAACACTGTTAAGGTTATTCCCATCTAAATTATACTTATAATTCAAATTATGATAACCCACGTGCAGTCTTGCATTTATTATAATCAAAATCCATCTGCCATTTTTTTACCCAACTCACTAAACGATCTAAATTATTTTGAATCAGCATCATCCTCTTCACAGCTAGCAACACCAGACCATAATATCATCTGCAAATTTAAGCAATTTATTGACTATTGCTACATCTATATAATTGATATAAATCAAAATGAGTCTCTAGGTCCCATAGTGTTCTGAAACCATCGTATCCTTGTTCTAGGTTGTAAACCAATATGTAACCAGAAGTAGCTATATATATACACTCTAAGTCCCATAGTGTTCTGAAACCATCTTATCCTTGTTCTAGGTTGTAAACCAATATGGAACCAGAAGTAGCTATATATATACACACACTCTAGGTCCCATAGTGTTCTGAAACCATCTTATCCTTGTTCTAGGTTGTAAACAATATGGAACCAGAAGTAGCTATATATACACACTCTAAGTCCCATAGTGTTCTGAAACCATCTTATCCTTGTTCTAGGTTGTAAACCAATATGGAACCAGAAGTAGCTATATATATACACACACTCTAGGTCACATAGTGCTCTGAAACCATCTTATCCTCGAACCATCTTTCACTCGAATAGGGCGTAATGGTGAAAATTTATTATAAGAAGATAAGTTTACCTGTAGAGGGCGTGATGACGAATATTTACTGTAAGATAAATTTTACTCGAATAGGGCGTAATGGTGAAAATTTATTATAAGAAGATAAGTTTCCCTGTAGAGGGCGTGATGACGAATATTTACTGTAAGATAAATTTTACTCGAATAGGGCGTAATGGTGAAAATTTATTATAAGAAGATAAGTTTACCTGTAGAGGGCGTGATGACGATAAGATTGATTTATAATTGTGGTATGATGATATGCATTTTAATGTTTTATCAACCACATCCTCTCCAATTTATGACATAATTCAAAACATTTCTTTGCGTTTCTTAATCGAGTTGATAAACCTTGAACATGATCATATCAGGCGTTTTCTTCGTCTCTGTGTTAACATAGAAAGCTTCATGATTTGTTATTTTGTGCTATTTTCACTGTGCTATTTTTGCTGTTTTCACGCCATTGGTCACAAATGTCGTTAAATTCCTTTCACTTCATCTACCATTTGTATGATATCATTCACCTAGAGTAGCACTTTTGGTCTTCCCATGGGAAAGAGTTTCTTGGTCACTCGTGGTATGTCAGGTTAGACAGGTATGTTTCCACTGACGGTCAGGTGATCTCAATAGGTAACAATCTCTCTTGTATTTCATTGGGGAATGACCAATCAAGTGCGTAGTGCTAGTTGCTCTGGGTAAGTCTGACGTTAAAGAGTGAAATAGCTCAAGTGATAATTATTAAGCGTGGAACAAGATCTTAGCAGAATAGTCTGAAACATATTTTATCTTAATTAGGTATGTAACGAGGTTTCAAGACACACAGTCGAATACGGCTTACAGGGATACAGTTTGGAACGTGATACCACCAACTTAGGACTGACATTCCAGTAAAGGCAGTTGTCCTTTGTGACCAGTTATTTATTTATCTCGACTTCAGCAAATAGACAACACAGAATTACTTCGAAATAAGTATATTTTTGAATCTCCTGTTATTAGCGGACCTGCCTTGACGCTCTAAGTAAAACCAGTTTCACAAAATAACAACTTTAAAAAAAGAAATAAAAACCCGCAAGAAAAGAAAACCTTTAAGACTTACTCTCAACAAGAAACACAAATTCACGCATTTTCGTTTTATCCAATACAAATATTTTTATAGCCCTAAAAGCGTCAAGAAATTACTACCCAGCAATACAAAATGATTTACTTCTAGACCTAGCGCCCACTGGAGGCATGAATGTTTAAATCTTATGCCCGTGAAACAGACTATCGCATCCAATGCTGGTGAATAAAATATAACTTTCAGGAAATCTAGAAGTTTCTTTGCTTACTTCTGGCATTTAGCTAAGTTTTTCTGTACAACTATTTCATTTATATATACTTATTAGTGTTTGAATGTTACACTCGAGTTGTCTTGTGACATCTCGAGCAATAAGCTCGTCTGTAAATCTGATTACTAAAACAATGACCATTACAAAACACGTTTCTCCTTGATCTACGTTTATTGGTGAAGCAGAAACTTCTGGGAACAGACACTAGATCAGTAATTTGTTTTCTTTTTATCTTTTGTTTGTTTTAACAGAACCGCTAAGCCTTGCGGGCGCTGGTTTCGTAATGACCAAGGCCTTCTGAGTACATTCTGTCCCTCAGAAGTGGAGGCCTCTGAGCCGTAAGGGTAGTCTCACTATTCATCATGGATTTTTTTTTTCTTGGCCGATTTATCTTGCGGCTACTTCTGTTCTTATGTATACATTTCTTGTGGCAATTCTGACATTGAAGCGCTAAATGTGTTTTTTCTTCTTTTTATTTTTATGCTTCGTACTTCACCATTTTCTTTTCCTTTGATCCAAACACTTCAGAATTCCTTTCCTAGTAGATGAACTAGTGTTTTTTTTTTCTTTCATTTTCAGTCTTTGTTTGTGCAAAGATCAATATTTTGGAGTTGTTATGTTAAAATGTATTCACTCTAATTACGAGTACATTTAAAGTTTAATTTGTTTACATTTACAATGAACTTTGAATATAAAATCATTCATTAACCTTTTCTTTTGTTCCCTCACATGTCCCGTTATCGTGCCTCTATCGGCGGTCGATTGAGTTAAATGTTTTATGCTCGATCTGTCAGTCAAACGGGAAGTATTTACTTGGTGTGTAATGTTATTCAATCTTGTTCAATAGACTGCAATCAATTACAATCTTGATACGAGTCAGAAACAATAGGAAATTTCCTCGTGCTTTAAAAAATACCTTAAGCGATTGTGTTTATATAATAAAGTAGTTACTCGGAAGACTCATGTTTGTTGTTTCAACTCGGATCAGCCGCCAGTCATTGAAAAACGTTTTTAGAAACTGCCATTAGGCAGACGATTCAAATGGAAATGGTAAATAAATATCCCAAAACTCTATCACTTCTCAAATTCAATCAAAACTTTCTTTGTTAAACGTAACATCCGTTAGATAACAAAGAAATACCCAGCTCTATTTCGCTTTATAAACAACAACAACAACAATAAAACGACGTTCTCCAAAAACTTTCTTTGATAAACGTAACTTCCGTTAGATAACAAAGAAATACCCAGCTTTATTTCGCTTTATAAACAACAACAACAACAACAATAAAACGACGTTCTCCAAAAACTTTCTTTGATAAACGTAACATCCGTTAGATAAGAAAGAAATACCCAGCTCTATTTCGCTTTATAAACAACAACAACAATAAAACGACGTTCTCCAAAAACTTTCTTTGATAAACGTAATATCCGTTAGATAAGAAAGAAATACCCAGCTCTATTTCGCTTTATAAACAACAACAACAATAAAACGACGTTCTCCAAATC